>NW_018165240.1:137995-182758 GCF_001263595.1 Phalaenopsis equestris
GATTAAGGCCTGTAAGAGCGTAGACGACGATCGAGGAGGCGAATTAAACTGACCTGAGATTGACAAAGTTGCCGGCAAATAGATCGACGATGACTTGAGGTGCCGGCGAGACGGCGGCGAATGGAGTCATGGAGGGAGATGAGTAAGCGGTTAGGAGTAAGCGGTTAGGAGGATTCAAAAACCCAAAATTCTGGGTATAACCCCAAATGGGAAAAAATTTGAGTAGGTAAGGGGTAGTACATTATTGGGGTTATAAGGTGTCGTATCGTCATTATATTCATGTTATATCCCTTATAACCTCTATATAATTTTCATGTAACTACGTGTAACCTACATATATGTGAAAATAGATGCGCAGAACTTATTTGTAATTCAGGTAGGTTATATAGAAGTTACATGGAGTTTACAAGGGATATAACACGAATATAATGTCAATATAACACTCATATAACCTCCATTATGTACGCAGCGCTCCGTACGTCTTACTTACGCAAATTTTTCTCCCCCAAATGACCACCCAAGCTTAAAAGTTTCCATTATAATCACTCAAAATTTTAAATATAATATAATGAATTGATACCCAAACTTAAAATTTGACATTTCAACCAAAAAAAAATACATTCCAAAACTTTAAATAGAAAAGATTGATCACTCTTGTCTTAAAAGGAAATAAAGTGGATTTTTGGCTGCTTAGAACATAAATTTTAAGTTTAGGATGCATGTTCAAGCTAGGTTTATCCTACAAACTATGCGCAAGATACATTGGGACCAAAGGAAAGAGAAAGAAAGAGGGGAAGAACGAGAGAGAGTTTTGCCCCTTAAAGGGGAGAAGAGTGGTGTTTTGAGAATCTTTGGCCTCTTTTATTCCTTTGAAAATAAATGTTACAAGAGAGGGGAAGGTGAAAGAGATCTCTCTACATGGTGTTTGGGAGAAAGGAGAGCCCAAAGAACCGCCTAATACATATCATGAGTCCACTATTTATAGAAGATAAAAAGAAAAAAAATACAATATTAAATTCTTACCCTTGCTTTAAGAAGGGTAGTATGGGGTATTTTCATCCTTCCCTCGCCCAGATTTGTCGTTCTGGAACTTTCCGATAGGCAAGGGTAGTCGGAGGAGGCCGGCCGACTGAAGGTAAGCGGCTGGCCAAAATGGCCGACCTTCTGAAGGTAGGTGGCCAGCCCAATGTGGTCGGCTGGCTGAAGGTGGCTGATTCAAGTGTTTGATCGGTCAGTTTTAGGTGGTCGACCAAGGTTGGTTGGTCGATGGGAGAACAGACTACAAGCACGATTTTAACGAAGGTTCGTTTGGCATGGCGTGGGCGCTGACATTTTTCTATTATACATAAAGCTCTCAAGTATTCTACTTCTTGAAAGGACAGCTGTGATAAGAATAAAAATATAGAAAGTATAATTTCAACAAGTCACTAGGTGTACTCCCTTAGTTTTTGTGCTTTATTGTATCTTTTAGTTTATCTTTTAATATGTTGGTTGATGACATGTTCTTTAAGAAGATTGTTGGTTGGTTTTTTAAATTTTTAGGTGTGGTTTCTGCCCAACTCAAGTCTTACTCCTCACTAGTCTTGTTTGCTCGGTTGGATCATTGCCTCGGTCAGGCTGCACCTTTCGCTAAGTCATAGGCGGACCTTATCGCAGCCTACGCGGAGGTAATTACCGAGACTTGTTATTAGAGTGATTTGTAATGTACCCTTCGTGAAGTTTGTCGCTTCTGGGCAAAGAAACGTCTCTATAGCTTTTCTCGAGTCAAGTTTGGAGATGGGTTTTTGGATGATAAGAGTGTGAGGGGAATTTTTTTTCTTCTTCTTATTTCTTCTTTTTGTTGTTTTTAATTTTTGCTTTTTTTTTTTGTTTTTTTTCGCTCTTTAGGATTTTCTCCTCGTTAGTGTAGTCATCTTTTTGTTGGCAACACGTCCACGCTCACCAAACTAATGTTGAAGCCAAAATTTTCATATAGACCATGGGCATAAAGCATTGGGACCAAGGGAAAGATAAAGGAAGAGGGAGAGAGAGATTTGCCCCCGAAAAGGGTGCAGAGGTGTGTTCCCATGCTCTTTCACTCCTTTTTATTCTTTGAAAAATAAAGATTATAAGAGAGGGGAAGAGGAGAGAGATCTCGCTGCATAGGACTCGAGAGAGAGGATAGCCCAAATAAACTCCTAATACATGTCATGAGTTCTCTATTTATAGAAGATAAAAGGAGGGAATACAATATTACATGTTTACCCTTTCTTCAAGGAAGGTAGTGCTGGTATTTTCGTCATTCCCTTGCTCAGATCTGATGTTCTGGAACTTTTTGGGTCTGCATTGAGGTGGTTGGCCAACTAGAGGTAGGTGGCCCACCTAATGTGATTAGTCGGTTGGAGGTGGTCGGTCAATGGGAGAGCAGACTATAGGTGTGTTTGGAGGTAACATTTTCCAAGGAGGAGAAAATCCTAAACAAAGAAACAAAAAATAGAGAAAGAAAAAGCAAAAAGAAAAAAAAATACAAAAAAGAAGAAAGAAGAAGAAAATTTTCTCCCACACACTCTAAGCATCCAAAAAAGTCGTCTTCAAACTTGACTCAGAAAAAAGCTATAGAGGTTATTCCCTATTCAGTAGCAACAAGTTCTGCGAAGGGTGCAGTGCAAATTACCTTAATTGTGAGTTTCGATGACAATATCCGTCTAAGGCCTAGTGAAAGGTACGTTCTGACCGAAGCGATTACCTAACCGAGCAAATGAGACATGTGAGGAGTAAGACTTGAGTTGGCTAGAAATCACAGCTAAAAATCTAATAAAACCAACTGACAATCTTCTCAATAAACAGGTCATCGACCAACACATCAAACGATAACATAAATGATACAAAAAAACACAAAAACTATCAGAGTATGACTAGTAACTTGCTAAAATTATATTTTCCATATTTTTAAGCATTTCATTCTTATTACAGTTGTGCTTCCAAGAAGTAAAAAATCTCGAGGGCTTTATGTATAACAGGAAAATGTCACCACCCTTGTCGGGCTGAAAGAATTCATCAGAATTGCGCATGCAATCTGCTGTCCCATCGGTTGGTCACTTGAAGCTGACCGACCCTCCACCTCTATTCGACCACCCACACTAGGTCGGGCAACTACCTCCAGCCGACCGACCATCTTGGTCGGCCACCTTCAGTCGGTTGGACACTTTAGATTGGCTACCTATCTCGAGTCGGTAGGCCACCTTGGTTAGCCACCTCCAATAGACCGGCCACATTAGGTTGGCCACCTACCTCCAGCCAATCAGCCACCTTCGATGACCCTTGCCGATTGAAAAGTTCCAAAACATCAAATTTGGGTGAAGGAAGGGCGGAAACACCTATATTACCCTCCTTAAAGTAAGGGTAAAAATGTAATATTATATTGCTCTCCTTTTATCTTCTATAATAGAAGACTCATGAAACATGTAAGGATATCTCTCTTCCCTTCCCCTCTCGTGTAGTATTTATTTTACAAGAAATAAAAGGGGCCAAAGAGCCTAAGAACTTGGGCATAGTCCTTTGTGGGCAAATCACTCCCTTTCTCTCCCTCTTCTTGTCTTATTCCCTTAGTTCCAACGCTATATAACTTGGGCATAGTCTACAAGACAAATCTGGCTTCAACAATGCCAAAATTTTATATTTAAAAGTTTTGGATTGTTAGTATATAAAAAACCCTAAGAGTAATATATATTAGGTGCATTTATACACATACCACGCAAATCTTATGTATTTACATTGTTGAGACGCACACTTTATTTTTTTCCTTATTTATAACACTCAATTTATTCCTATCAAATAAAAAATACCACTATTATTAACTCATAACTGACACACATTTCCGAACATAGAAAATTGAGTGTTTTAAGATACATGAATGACTTATAAATATTTAATGATTAAAGTTATTGATATGATCCATCATTAAAAAAGTGCAAATTTTGCTAAGAATAATAATAATGTCAACTAAAAAATTCACATGAAAGGCATTTGGAATTAGTTACCTCTCTCTCTCTCTCTCTCTCTCTCTCTCTCTCTCTCTCTCTGACATATTCCAACACATAATATTTATGAACTTTTTGGTGATTATGAGCAAATATGAAGCTAGAATATATATCAATGCAATTTCTCTTTAAAAAAGGGTTTCCTTTTATCATTCATTGCTTAGCATGCAAGAGTGATTTGGTTTTTGACATTCTTTGCAATGAATTTAAACAAAAAAGTAAATAAAGATGATTTTTATGTGAAAAATGTCGATAAAAACATGATGCATTTAGAAAGTTCACCCTTCGCCCTAGTTAGAGATGACATAATTATAAAATCAATATTGTTGTCTAACCTCTTTATGATTGGAGTTAAAAGTTTCGAAGAAGCAACGAGGATGATGAACATTAAGGTAGATTAACAATTAGCAATGGTGACTGTGGGATGCAATTGATTATTGGTGGGCGACGATGGATGTTAATATTGATTGGCAGAAGGTATGACGGTCAAGAAATAACAGTTGAATGACAACAATTAGATAAAGTCACACAGACAATCTAATGATAATTATTAAAGATATTAATTGAGCGATAACTAATATACAAAACACTAATTTCTTTTCCAATATATAAGCTTTCTTCAATTTCAAATCTTTATATATATATATAACCTCCCTTCTATTTTTCTATTTATTGGCTTTGGAATTAAGAGAAAATAAAAGCAAGAATCAAAGAACATGATGAACACCACATGTATGAGAGTTTATTATTATTATTATTATTATTATTATTATTATTATTATTATTATTATTATTTAAGGTATTTTTATTCAATATATATTATATATACCTATTTTTTATAAAAAAATCAATTCATTTTTTTAGAAATACTCAAAATGATTTTTAATTATCTTAAATCATTCCATACATAACCACCACAACCAATAGCAATCAACCACCAAAATAAAATAAAAACAAAAAAAATATATATATATTTTTTTATTTTAACACTCAAAATTCATTTAATTTCAAATCAAAATAAAACCAAATAGAACAAAAATAAAAAGCTAAATGGTGACAATTACATACAAACCGCCCGAAACTTGTTATTTACAAATCAACCGCCCTCTTTCATCCATTTTTCAAGTTCTCACTCAAATATCAAAATATCAAAATTCATGGTAAATTCATGGTAAAACCCCCAACCCTTATTTTTCATTTTTATCAAATTCTCAATAGTTTGATTGTGGCATGCGTAAGTAAATCAGTTCGGTAGTACAAAAACATCACAGATTAAGTTGTAAATATCAATGTTTAGAATGGTCTGAATGCAATTATCCCAAAATGATCCAAAACAGTCCCCCAAGCCATCATCATAGCAATTGAGAACATTGCTTCAACATTCTAACTCAACAATAAATAAGTTTCTCTACAATTTTCATTTACCAATCCATCTTCAACAATGAAAAAAAAGGGAGAGAAATTTACATACATACCGCACAATTCTTATGCATTTACATATCAAACACCGAAACATTTTACATTCACATTAATAACATTTTGACGTCATAAATCTATACATGAAAATCTATCCTTCACAGATATGCATGTAAATATAAAAATTTACATAATGGATATGTGAATACGTAGGAATTATTCGGTGCATATGTAAATCTTCCAAAAAAAGAATTCTCATGGGGGTTAAGGGGGAGAAATTAACACACATACCACACAATTCTTATGCATTTACATATCTAACCCCTAAACATTTTAGTGTCATAAATCTATGCATGAAAATCAAAACTGAACTGCTATGCATGTATATATAAAAACTTAGATATCATATATGTAAAAATATAAGAAATGTGTGTTATACATGTAAATCTTCCAAAGAAAACAAAACAGTGCATTTGGGGCAACTTGTGCTTGTCCAGATAAGTCGCATATCTGGAAACGCGGACCGTGAGGTTCGACCCGCGTTTTGCGTTCAATGTAAGAAACCAACTGCGTTTTCGGATAAGTTGCTCAAACGCAATTTCCAAACAGTGAGGCGACATTTTCAAAATACCGCTGCAGCAGATAAACTGCCCCAAACCCACCCTGCAGCTCATCAAGCACAAGAATCAGCTTCGAAACTGGGGAACACAACAAAAGCAATAGAAAGAGGAGCTATGCTGAGAGGATGATTAACAGCATTAAGCACAGGAATTAGCTCTGGAATCTCTCCATCTTCAGTGAGCTGCAGAGGATTTCCATTGAGCAGCACTGTCCTGCTCAGATAATCTCCATCTTTTCCACTCAAATGATATTCCTCTCTTCTCTCAGATCCATCAGAAACTTCATTTTTTATCTGAGAAACCGTTTGTTCGAGAACTTTTTGATCGCTTCGAACTGTCACGACGAAGCCGGTCGATTTGCTTAGGTTGATTAGGAGCATGGAGATCCCGGGCTGTGATTCCGTTGTGTTTTGTATTAGAAAAAAAAGAAGCTTTTTGACACCTAAAGTTCAAAATTTACATTTATGCCGAGGTGCATTTCATGTTTGAAAAGTTAAAAAAAGTGATATTTTTTGATGTGGCATGAAAGATTTAGAGGGTATAAATGCAAGAAGTAGATTTTAGGTGTTAAAATATGTTATTTTACGGGAAATGGGTGGTATGTATGTAAATGTTCCAAGTGGTTGAAAGCTTTGCCTCTAACAACAAAGTCTTGAGCTCCACACACGGATGTGAGTGAGTTAAGAAAAAAAAAAAGGTATATTTACATATATACCGTACAATTCTTATGTATTTACAGATCTAACACCCAAAGTTTGATGTTTACACTTACAACACATTGGTGTCATAAAACTACGCATGAAAATGTGTATTTCAAGATTGTGATGTTGAAGATTTGAGTGTAATGTATGTGAATATGAATGTTTATATGTTAAATATGTAAATACATGAAAATTGTGAGGTATGCATGTAAATGTCCCAAGAAAAAAAGGAATTTGCCAATGTGCCCCTCAAAATGCTTGGATACAACTAAAGGTTCTTTTCTATAAAGATATAGGGCTTGTTTGGAGAGGTTTAAGATTTTCCACTTTGATTGTGAAGAGATTTTTTCAATAATAGTTTATGGGAGAGTTACATGCATAACACCCAAAACACCCATATTTACAATAGTGCCTTCCGTGAATTTGCGTATTTGTGTATTTGTGTGTATCATGATCAAATCATTATGAATATGACAAACCAAAACTATGGGTTGAGTTTTTTACAAATTTCAATATATAGCTATTTATAATGCACATAAATGCATACACAATAATAAGAATATGAACCGTCTGATAAAAATGAAATGATGGACATGCATCCTCTAATATCGCGATTTACTTTAACACGAGTTTCATATTTACATTCATCCACTCAAACCTTTAATATCACATCAAAAATACTGCCACCACTGTCTTTCTAAAAGTGAAATACACATTTACATGACACCAAGCTATTATAACTATAAATATCAAACTTTGGGGGCTAGATATGTAAATACAAAAGAGTTTTATCGTTTGCATGTAAATTTCCCTTTTATTTTTATAGCAAGTTCTTACCTTTTGTTTCCTGCAGTGTGCATAGGCTCTTAGATAAGGAGATCCACCAATATCAACACTAAGAACTCCCTTCCCCATCAGCCTATGCCATAGCAATGCACTGTTCAACAGTTCAAAAATTTAAGAAAAAGAAAAAAAGCATAATTTGATTAAGCAGAAATCATATTTGTGAAAATTCAACAGTTTGTAAGGACTTGCCTGTAATAATCAGGATTTGGTATGAATGTTTCCAGGTCAAGAAGGCCATAATTACCACCAATCAATGTCTGTCTGCAGTAAACCTTTGTATTATACGTTGCTGCCATACCAAGCTGATCCAAATACCTAAACTTATGCAAAAAAAGGTTTAATTTTGAGCACATAAATATTAAATTTTCTTAGGCTTTTTTTGGTTTGAAATGTAAAAATGAAGAAGATGACATGATAACCAACAATTTATGAGTATAACATTGAAATTTAAGAAGATTTGCAACATACCACTCAATTCCTTTGTATTTAACATGTCTCACACCTAAACTTCAACTTTTACATGCATACCAACTTACCCATGCATGAAAAGGTGCATTTCACATTTTAAGAGTTTGGGCGGTATAAATGTAAAAATCCAAGTTTAGGTGTTAAATATCTAAATACATAAGAATTGGGTGGTATATATGTATGTAAATGCCCATCGAATTTAAAATATTTCTGAGCAATGTGAGATAATTAATTACCAAAAGCTGTTTAGAAAGGTGTTGGAGACGAGACGGCTGCCGCTGTTGTAGGCGCCGCCGGCTTCGCCGACCCAAGCAGACGACCACGGCCCGTGCTTCTGTATGGTGAGCTCGACGTTGCGGAACGTATCTGCGAATCGACTCAGATAATTGGGATCCATAATTCTGCTTACGATGTGAGGATCATTGCCTGAAAAATATGAAGCTCTCAACATTTTACATGAACACCGCTCTTTTTGAGTAAAATTTCATTTCTCGAAAGGTGGGGGGGTCTAATACAAATTTTGAAATTTATGTTGATTGAACTCAGGGATGGGATGCATAAACCATTTTAGATCAATGTGTAAAGCAAGTGTGTATAGAGTTGTGACAAAATAGAAAAAGAAAAGGGAATTTACATACCTAGCACACAATTCTTATGTATTTACATACCTTACACCTAAACTTTCATATTTACATATGTGGCACTTTGCTTTAAACCAATGCATGAAAAGGTGCATTTCATTTTTTAAAGTCGTAATGGTACGATTTTTTATGTAATATTAAAGATTTGAGTATTATGTGTATAAATATGAAAGTTTAGATGTGAGATATGCAAATACATGCGAATTATGTGTTATGTATGTAAATGCCCCAAAAGAAAAATATCAAGACAAATTTATGACTTTTTTTAGTAGTGGGGGTTACAAAAAGAATCTAGGGACTTTTACATGCATACCACTCAATTCCTATGTATTAACATATCTAACATCTAAACTTCATTTTTTATATCATATCACATCACAAACACCACTATTTTAACTTTAAAAAAGTGCAATACATTTTTGTTCATGCTTAGGAGGTGGCATTTATGTAAACATTAAAATTTTAAGTGTTAGATCTGTAAATACATACTAATTGAGTGATATGTATGTAAATATTTCTATAATCTAGTCTTAGTTACAGGTTGGGAAAACTTCCAAAGGTATCTCTAACACTACAATGGAGAAATTTATTTCCATTTTCCAAGAATAAAAGGAAGAGAAATTTATGGAAACACCATGTAATTATTATATTTACATATGTAACTTCTAAACTTTAATTTTTAACATATATGCCACCTTACCTAAGCATGAGAAGGTGTATTTCACTCATTAACTAGTGGCATTTTTTATGTGATATGAAAGTTTTGGTTGGTACAAGTATAAAAAGGAAATTTTAAGTGTTACATATGTTAATACATACAAATTTTGTAGAATGTATGTAAATGGCCCCAACTCACCAGCACCAAGATTGTATACATGATGGCTCATGGCATTAAGAACACCGGCTCCGGAAACCTCTAGAAGATCAGCATACCATTGTTGATTGTCGAAGAAACCGCCCGGTGCAACTATTAATGGCTTCGAGCGATACTTGTCATACAATTCATCGATGATGGCTTTAAGAACAATTAAATCTTTGGCATATTGCCGAGCGCCAACTCTAGCACTGACTCCATTTCCACTTAGCTCATTGCCTTATACACGGGAAACATCGAACCCATTTTTTTCGTTACGTGAAATGAAAGATTTGTGACAAAAAATGTAGAGTTGAACATCAATGTAAGTACGAGTATCAGTTGTAATAGTTCAAAATGGATTACCAAATTCCCATGAATCCACGGGATATCCTTTTGAAACGGTGTACTCCATAAAATCAAGAGCGTTGCTCGAGTTCCAGGGGCCTTGCCAGAGACCCTTTCTCCCTTGATGCCTCCCATAAAGGGCATTAAGACCAAATGTCACAATAGCTCTGCAATCCCCATGGATTTTTAGTTTTCTTTATTCTAAGGGAAGACCGACTTTTTGGCCAAAAAATAAACTTTGAGACCTCAACCTAATCAAAAGATGAAAAATGAAGTTGGGCATTTACATATGCAGCACACAATTCTTATGTATTTATATATCTCACACCTAAACTTTTATATTTACACACATAGCATTCAAATCTTTAATATCATGTCAAAAGTAGCACTATTGTCACTTTTAAAAATTGAAATACGCATTCTCATGCACAGATTTAAAGCACAAAAGTGCTATGTATGTAAACATGAAAGTTTAGTATTAGATATGTAAATACATAAGAATTGTGTGATACGTATAAGTTTACATCATAATACTTTTAATGCATAAATTTCTTCAGATGAATCGCACTGAAACACAGCATATAAATCAATTAGGTGCTTGAGGAGAAGGAAAATGAATGTTATGGCTCTAAGCCCATACTATACAAAGTATTATTTGCTTTAGCACAGTTTTACCCATCATAGTGTAACTTCCTAGAATCGAGATGCACAAATAAAACACATGTTAAAGATGTTAGCCTTTGTTACTCACTGTGATAAAATAGGAAGATTTACATACGCACCACTTAATTCTTATGTATTTACATATCTAACACCTAAACTTTAATTTTTACATGAGTCATTTTACATATGCATGAAAAGACCTATTTCACTTCCTAAAAGTTAAAATAATGATATTTTTTATGTGTTATGAAAGGACCGGGTGATTTAAATGTAAAAAGTAAAGGTGATAGATGTGTAAATACAAAGGAATTGGGTGGTACGTCTGTAAATGCCCCAAAAAAATATTAGAAAATCACTATACCATGGAGTATATAATATGCATTTATTCTTCATTAACTATGGTTCTTTTCAGTTCTTATTTTGTTGCTCTTGTAACTGTCTTGCAAGCCTAAAAATTGGCAGCGTTACATTTCACCAGCCTAGCCAAAGGGCAATTTTGTTTTTTATTAGCCTAAGGGCATTTAGTCTTTTGTGATTTATTATTGTTTAGTATAAATAGGGTTAATATGCATTCGGTTAGAGGGAAGACATAAAATTGTGGTTGCGAGTCTTAGGGCTAGGATTTGGGAAAGACTTCCTACCTCTCAAATAGTATGATTTAGGAAAGATTGCCTATCTCTCAAATTATAGGTGTTTATCTTTTATATATTAGCGTTGAGTTATTTGGTATTCTAGATATAAAATTATTATTGGCCCCAGTAAAAGATAGGAAGATTTACAAACAAACCAATCAATTCTTATGTATTTGCCCATCTTACACCCAAACTTTAATCTTTACATACATGCTACATTCCCCATGCCTGAAAAGGTGTCTTTCACTTTTTTTTTAGTTAAAATGGTGATATTTTTTATGTGATATAAAAGATTTGGTTGCATAAATGTAAAAAAGTAAATTTAGTTGTTAGAAATACATACGAATTCGGTTGTATGCATGTCAATTCCCCAAAAAGATATAAAGAAGAAAACCAGAGGTGAAAGAGTAGGAACAAGTAGAACCCAAAACACACGGAATTTACCCAGTTTTCTGAAATAAATGGTTCAGCTCATCCCATCTTTCCGTGCTCAAACAGCCTTCCGAGAAACCGAAGAGGCCACCGGATACATAGGTAAATGGATCGCATGACGACTCTAAGCTTCCAACACCATACACAACCTGGTCTTCTAAAGAACCTCCAACTCTTATTCGTAATGGACTAAAAGCTAAAATTCAAAAAGAAAAAAACAAAACAAACAAAACAAAAATTGAAGAATCATTTCCATGAATGCAATGAACCATACTGAAACTAAAGCGAGAAAAATTAAAATCATATTATGCAGTTGTCTAATAATCTAAGGGTCTGTTTGAGATCACTTTCGATATGTATTTTTTATTTTTTATATTTATTCTGCTTTGTTTATGTTTTCACTCCAAATAAAATATGTTTTTTATGTTATAATATGTTTTGTTATTCTAAGAAATACACAAAACAACTTTATATATTTGGAATGTTTTTTAAAATGAATTATTTTCTTAAAAATAAAAACATGCAAAAATTGCAATAAACAAACATATTTTTAAAATAAAAGCAAAACAAAAATAAAATGTAAAAAACTAAAGTGATCCCAAAGAAGCCCCAAGTGAATAAAACAAATTAAAAATTTTAATCAACAAAATTAATGAGGCGAACATGAAACATGTGAAAAAACTAGACCAAAATGATAATGATAGTGATTAATTAGCTATAAGAATGAATACAATCTGTGTGAAGTAACCAAGAAGAACAACATACCTTGGATGGACTTAGAAAGATAAGAATGGTTCAAGTCCTATGAAACACAAAAACCAAATTTATAATCAATCACTCAGCTTCCAAGCTTCATAAAGATAGGGGCATTTACATACATTGCACGCAATTCTTATGATTTACATATCTCACACCTAAACTTTCATATTTACATGCAAATCACTAAAATCTTTGATATTACATCAAAAATAGTGCTATTACCACTTTTTAAACGTGAAATACATATTTTATTGCATAGATTTAAAGCACCAAAGTGTTTTGTGTGTAAATATAGAAGTTTAGGTGTGAGATACATAAATACATAAGAATTGTGCGCTACTTATGTAAATATCCCCAAAAAGGAAAAATAAAATCTTACTAAGTTTAAAACAGAAGCATTTCCCCATGGGCATTGGTTGTAATTACACTTCTCATGTGGCCACCAATCAAGAGTAGCACACACAAAACTATCATCAATTTCAGCTTCTATAGCAGAACTCTTGATTACAATTGTTACATCATTTTTATCTTCTGACAAATTTGAAGGAAGAGAGAAGAGGAGCAGAACTAAGACGAGCTTAAATGCCATGCCTTCAGCTCTCATGGCTTCAATAAGATAGCTGAAAAGAAAATTACAGCAAACAGTAATTTCTCTCATAAATAAATTACAAAAAAAAGTGAAGATAAGTCTTTTGTTCTAAATAATATAGAGAATGATTGGTAAAAGATTTAGGGGCTGTTTAGTTATCTGAAAAGAAAAATGTAGAGTAAAATAGAATGCAGTGTGATATAATTGTAGTATAATATGCCTCTAGGATTTATTAAATCTTGCCAACACCAGAATTTGGATTTAACAAATCCTGGAGTTAAGGAAAAACATACAAGAAATTGAGAAGGAGCTGGATTCCCTGAATCCAGGATTTAAAAGTTGTCATTTTTTTGTCGGGCAAGATATAAGTTAGATCCAACTTAAACATGTTAACATACAGCTGACAGTTACAATAACACAATATTGCATAGAATATATCTAAAAAAATGAATTTGGCATAAGATAATCAAAACAAACAATCATTTGTTTCTCTCAGCTATTTTCATGGAGTATTTTCTAAGGTTAAATGTGATAAATATTTTGTTCTTCTCATTGAATGCAGTCTAAAGAGCTCTACAAACAAAGCAAAGTAACAAATCAACAGATGACAAACCAGGAAAAAAAATTACATGTTAAATCCAAGAGCAAGTATCACTACAGATCTATATTCTCATACAAATCCTCATAACAATCTAAGATTCCACTCTTTTAATAAACATAAAATAAATTCAGGAAGCATTTCAAAATCAAAATTTACCCTTCCAAAGGAAACAGATAAAAATAACAAAGTCGACACAGAAAACAAGATGCGAGCTTTTTGGTCACTTAAAAATCAAACACAAACAGTGGCGAGAAGATGAAAGAAATCCATTATTCTCAACTTCTCATCATAAAAGCCATAATAAATCGAAAAGATTTCGCCTTTAGCATCAAACAAAACAAGAACACCATAAAAATAAAATTTTTACAGCAAAACTCATCTCTGAAATCACCTTTTTTATGAAAGAAAGAGTGAAGTGTGAGAAAATCTGCGTAAAATACAAACCCCAGCTCGAGCTTGAGGTTTTTGATCGCCGCAGTTGCCTCGCAGAAATGGATGACATTAAAGTTCTAATTTTTAATTAAGATAATAGGTCAATGAGGAGGCCGCAAAGTTTTAACTTGAGTGACAGTACTGTTTTGGCTGGCTGCTCCGGCAATCTCCATGATAGTGCTGTTTTGCTTAACCTGTAATATTTTAATCTGATATCAGTGTTTTGTTTATTTATTTATTTTTAAATCGTGAATATTGTGTAATGTGATGTAGTAATAATTTTTGGGGGCATTTACATGCAAACCAGATACCACGCAATTTTTATATATTTTTATATATAACATCTAAGTGTTCATATTTATATATACAAAAGAATATTATTTTGTATATAATTAGTAAAATGGGAGCTTATTAGTATCTATTTAATATATACAAAAGAATATTATTTTGTTAGAGAACCCCTATTATTGATGTATTGTATTAGTTGTTTTGCATTAGAAAGGATAATTGTATGACAGGATTGCGGTGGCATAGATATCGGAGCAGAACATGAGTACATGACAGATAAGATGGGTATGCAGTTAAAGTATATCAAGGTTCGTAAACAAACTAACTTAATTCATCCAGCAGGAAATTTAATGTCAAAGTAGGAGGGAGCATTTCAGAACCTTGTTGGGTCTTTCATCTAGTCAATGGGCCGATCGACATGGTGGACGAACGAGGGAAGGCCATAAAATTAGTCGAATGAAAGATACCCACAGAGCGAGTTGAACGAATGACGGCCTACCACTAAACAACTAGAATTTGAGGGGAATTCATAAACAAGCTCGATAGAGGATTCTTCATGTGATCCCAACATGGTTTAGCCCCACTATCGAACAAATAAATGTGATCCAACGAGCGAAAGATTAACGTTATCGACCAATGAGTTAGCATATTTAAATATATTGTATAAATGATTTTAGTGCCCCTAATATTCGTTGTACAGAGAGGGAGCATAAAGATAATAGGTTATTCATGGCACATCCTATACCTATAAATAGGAGAACATTTCTTGATAAAAAAACTTTGGACACTCTTATTTCTATTGTTTATCTCATTTCTCTTACTCATCCTTCCCTTCCTTGCATGATGTATTCCTTGGGTGTGATTCACAGACATATCTGTATTCAATTACCTAAAAAGTGCGGTGAGTGTGAAATCATACCACCAACAAAAAGAGGAGCACAACACAACGACAACGTAGCCATCCAGGAGGCACGAGGCCTAATCGTGGATGTGGATAACATAAGGGTGAGTGTGCGACAACAAGTAATGAAAATGAAGGAACAATTGATGCTAAAAATGAGGGAACGGATGATAGGTGCTTTTCAAGAAGCCCTAGCCGGAGGAAGCAAAAATGAGCATTATCAAAACCCTCAAGAAAATAACCTCCAAGAGCCTGATCGTCTGGGTGGACCAGAGACCAATGATAAACGAGATGAACGGGTACCCAATTATCAAAAACCTCAGCCAATAGAAGAAAAGGGTGACAATTCTCATTATCAGGATAGCACCGAATCGGCCCCGATAGAATGACACCACACTGTGCAAACCACAGCCCAATGTCATGTTGAAAATGCCTTATCTCAATAGATTTTTGAGGTCGAACCCTCAGCAAAGTTCAAACCCCCCAACCTTAACACGTATAAGAATCACAATAACCCAGCTGACCATGTAGCCGCTTTCGAGTCGACCGTCAAAATATTGAAAATCACTAACGGTGACGCTTATCCCTTATTACGTTGAGGGAGTCAGCCCTTTAGTGGTTCACTGCCCTCCCAGCAAGAGTGGTCCCATCTTTTTTTGAATTTAAGGATTCTTCAACCTTGGGCAAGGCGGTCCTCCAACATCCTATCCTAGTGGGTTTTAAGCTTCCGAACATTGATTCCTCTGAAGAGGTAACTAACCCCTATGATTAATGTTTCTTGAGCGTGCCTCTGATAATCATAGCTTACATATATGAAATGATATTTTTTGTGTCATCATAAAATATGTATAGTATGTGTTTACAAGGCTAATGACTCAAGTTAAATGATATTTTATAAGAGTATAAAAAATATAAATATTCATTTATGATATATACATAATTAAAAAAAAAAATCATCAACATCACCCCCTATATTTTAATTGAAGATGCATTTTATTACTCATTTTTGATATTTGGGAGATAAATAAAAAAATGATGCAAGTGTTCTTATGTACATAGCAAGGTTTGGGTTGCATTTTATGTACATGCCCCATGACTCGTGGCCTTATTAGGGTTTAGAGATCGCCGGCTGGCGGTTATCCGCAATGTCAATTGCTTCTCCGTCGGCGCTCCGTCGATTGCCGAGAGGTTCTTGCTCTATTCTCCAACTGAAACTCATCTTCCCCTTCCGTCGCTGCACTCCTCTCTTTGGTGCGGATCGCAGATTCCATGGCAACCGAGACGGTCTAGGTTGCTGCCATACTCTCATGCGCTCTCCAGAAGTTCTGTTCAGAGGTGAGCCCAAACGAACTTAACAAAATCTGCTTTCGAACTCAGCTCAGAGATGGTAGAAGGAATTAAACTATTGATAGTTCATTTTGCTTGCACTTGATTGCATAAAACACGGCTACCTGAGATTGTTATGTTATTGATTCGTCTGATTTTGTTTTGAGTTCCATTTTTTGTGAGTGGAGATTCAGTAATACTGTTTTGGATTTAAGTCGGATGATACATCTAATTGCCGTTAACAAAATCGGCAAGCTTCTCATCAATACATTTTTGGGAGGGGGATACAATCTAATTGCCATGGAAGGAATTGCTTTATTATTCATTTTGGGTTACAGGAGAATAGCCGTTAACTTTGGGTATTGGTGGAACTCCATTTAGTGATTATTTTTTTATTTTTGGAAGAATTACATACAAACCAGTTAATTCACATGTATTTACATATCTAACACATAACTTCAATTTTTGCATATATGCTATCTTATCTATGCATGAAAAGGTATATTTCACTTTTTGAAAGTTAAAACAATAGTATTTTTGATGTGATATGAAAGATTTAGGCGGTATAAATGTAAAAAAAAATAATGTTTTGGTGTTAGATAAGTGAATAGATAAGAATTGGGTGGTATGTATGCCAATGCCCCATTTTTCTGTATTTGTTGTCATAAGTTTTGGGACATAGTATTGCAAACGTTGATGTATTTTTGTTCTTCTCATTTGTAAGCTTATTCATTTTCAATCACTTATATTGTCCTCTACTTTATTAACATTGGTTTCGTTTGGTTTGTAAAAGCTCCTATCTAATTAAGGTTAGTTTTTTGGCGGATTTTTTGATTCTTGAGAACATTTGGAAATATAGAACCATGACCTAAGCTGGCTCGAAGGGCTCAAATCATCAACCCCAAAATGAGCACCAAACATCAAACTTTGCCTTTGAATGCTTGATTCACCGACCAACTAAATCGGATTGAACTAACCTCGAAGGGCCCAACTCATCAACCCCATAATGAGCACCAAACATCGAACTTTGCCTTTGAATGCTTCATTCACCGACAAACTAAATCGGGGCCTCAATGGACCTAAACAACGTGAACTAACCTCAAAGCATACCCAACCAATCGGAACCAACTCAAGCCGTAATGAAAGAATGTTGATAGCTTTCTTTACTCCATTGCCCTTTGTTGTTGTTGGCTACATCAACTATTGATGAGAAGCTTGCGCCGATGGACTCCCTTGCCACCATCTTGTTCTCAAATGATTATTATTTTAGGAAATTCTTTGAATTATTGTTCCTACACTCTTTTTTGTGCGCCTCATCTCAAATTTTTTCTCTTAGGGAGATGAATGACACTATAACAAATTTCATGGACATTGATGCTTTTTCTGTTCTATTTAAGCCAGGTTGAGATGAATTCTCTCAAAATTTTTGTCATTGTTTGGCTATATTAAGCTTTAATTTATCATGATTATTGCAATTATAACATTGTTGCAAATAACTTGTTTCATCAGATCATTGATCAGAGATGGTGTTAGCGCTATGGGTTTGGGGCAATCTAAGTTGGGTGGGATAACCCATGGTTTGGACCCATTCAATCTGAATATAAACAATTTATGATATTAGGATTTCTGCAATCTCTCTCATTAAGTCAATATATGCATGTAATTTGGAACATCATGCGACCAAACTAGTCCTTTCCTAGTTTATAAGTAACCCCAAATTGATTTCATTTTTATGTAACTTTTGAGCTTTGGATCAAGTCATGAACTTCAATAGATGATCTTTGGAGGTTTGATTTGTTGGCGATTTCTAATGATGCAGCTGAAAGAGCTGCTAGCTAAAAACTCTGAAAGGTGCAACTTTTACTGATTGCCGGAATTACATAAACTTGTTGATGCTCGAATGCTTGTGGATATGCTAGAGTTTATTGCTAATTGCTAATACTCTTAGGATCCACTTTTTTGGTGACATGTTAACTTTGGTGCCAACACCTAGAGGTTTTAAGGATTGGACCGGATCGCCGGGTTCAACTTGCTAGACCGTGAATCGGGCATATGGCCTGTCCAAATAGCCTCAAAGACCATTTTCGAATTCAACCGATGAAAACCGTTATGAACTGTCAATTGAACCGATGAATCGGTAATCCAGTCGCATTTATATAGAACTGGCCAGCAGGAATCACAACCCAAATCCTTTTGCAAGGTAACTCTAACTAGATGTGACTCCAAAGTCCAAATAAGTAGTTTTAAAAAGAGATCTTCCAAATTCGTGCATCACCATTGAAATCAACTACTTGAACTGAACTGGATTAAAGGTTACTTAGGCTAGAAATATCATAAATAAAAAGAACACTTATTTAATAGATCATATAATCACCAAAAAATTTCATATCAATTGAAAGTGAAATTTATGAAATAAAATAAAGCCAAATAATTGAAATTAAGGTTAATTTGATTAATACTTTTGTTTGCTCTATATTCTAGTTGAGTTAAAATACATAGATTTCTATTAAGTAGAGAAGAAGGAAATTTGTTGATATCAAGTTTAGCATCTCAAAAATGGTAATATTAGGATGAGTATATTAAAACTAGGAATGCCAGAGTGCAAACTGTATTTATTAGTAGGATGATCGAAGTATCACCGCGTGGAGAAAAGCTAGTTGAAAATAGACATTGTTAGTCTGAGCATGTGTGATCATGAACAAAGATGCACCAATATGATGAGCAAGTTGGACCTTGGGATAGCTTAGGCAGGGAAATGTGTAAATCAATGTTAACTTTTTAATTTTTGTAAAAGAATGTTCAAAATAATATGTCCATCTTATATAGGATATAGTACATGCAAGGACTCACAAGGCTAACACCATATAGCTGAGCATCATGATATTATTTCAGTGTTTGGGAATTGAAATGATATTTTGGAATCTCCATTCTGTTTTTATCTATTTTTAAGTCTTAAAGATCTTAAGTTAGAATAACAAGTCTCATGGCAGTGTTCTGTAATGCACAAAGGTAAAGCAAATCATACACATTTTACTATAGTTGACATTGGCTGTTTCACGCAATATAATATTGTTTTGTGAGCAATTTACCAAATTATTTTCTTTCCTTTCATTTCCCTCACATGTAGAATAAGGATGATAAAATTAATGAGAATTTAAGATGATTGTGAACCATTTGTCAGTGCAACTTCATCTTCCTCCAAATATAAGTATAAAAAATGATCTTAATCTATTAAAATTAAATGAAAACTTGACACTCAATAGGACTAGATAAAAATGATTCATGTAGCCAACCAACCTTGGTGAGATAAAGGCTTGTTGTTGTAGTTGTTGTCCAATTTATTTTTTGAACTCTTAAGATGGGAGCTAAAATAATCCCACCATTACAAGTCACGGAAATCGTAATTAAAACTAATAGATGGTGTTAAAAATGATGGTATTTTAGAAATTTACATGTTAAAATTTTTATAAAATCTAATAAATAACCATCTTTTTCTTAAGTTTAGGAGTAAAATTATCATTAATAATTGTTAAAATTTTTAAAATTCACATGGTTTAATTTTATCATGGATCATCTAAAAATGAATATTGGGATTATCCCAAATAGGATAAGTAGGAAATTAGATTTTCAAAATATTTTAAGATCTAAATTCCTAAAATACAGCTTTTCTTTAACACAATCCATTAACTTCTAACTCTAATTTCTATTACTTGTAATAAAATAATTTTCTTAGCTCTTATTCTATTAGTCTGGGAATTAAATTAGACTTTTATTTTATTTTGTCTTATCCCGACCGTAAATCAGGTGATCTACGATCAGGATGTATTTCAGTGGGCTACACCTAATTTTTTTTTTTTTTAAAAAAAACTGAAATATATGGGTCAGGATCGGTCACCGAAATAATTTCTACATAAATAGTTGGGGGTCGCAAGTTTGATCCTTCTCTCATTATGCAGTGCACTTTGGTAAAATGCCTTATTTTTCTAAAATTTAAAAATGCAAAATTTTTCAAAAAAAATTAGATCTTTTCGAACCTTTTCATTAATTTTCCCAGCATCAAGGTACTATGCTCGAGATCACAGGCAATACGACCTCTTCAACAATCGAAACCCTGGCGATCAAGAATTCAGAAGAGCATGGGCACAAGATGTGGATGACGATGATAGCTTGTGGACAGCGAGTGACGAAGATGAAGATGACAGAAAAGTCGACATCAATCTCAACAAAGAAATTAAAAAATTAAAGAAGACTGCCAAGGAAAATGCCGAACTTGTCGATGCCGATGACAGCGATGAATTAAGAAGTCTTTGTTCCGAAAGCGATGAAGAGATGAACCTTTGGAGCGGCACTGAGGATGATGACGATGACGACATTCCTACTGAGCCGCACCCGAACGAGCGGAGTGATCCTTACATCGACAAATTGTTTGATTTTGAAGCGACGCCGAAGAATCGAACTTTTGCGGACATAATGGATGCCGTCAATGCTGAAGACAAACCTCCAGAGCTGTCTCCGGGACAACAAGCGAGAAAACTCGCCGTCGAGAATGCGTTGAAGAAGTTGAAGAAAGGACCGGATGGGCGCTACATTAATGTGTGGGAGGTAATGAGTGATGTAGACATTCTTGTTGGGGCTTTTGAAAAAATTGTTTCAGGTCCTGAGTATGCAGAACTGCGTGAGGGTGGACCAAAAAAGTTAAATTTGCAGTTTTTTAAGGATATACAGGCAAGAATGAGAGACCCAAAATTTCAATTTTCTCCTGAGTTGAGGCTGAAACCAAAGAGCAAATTAGTGTCAAGAAAAAAGTGGCAGAAAGTGCAATCCAGAAAAAGAAAAGATGAAAGGCGCTAGAATGAGGTATCTATTTTAGTCGCATTTGCATAGCTCACATTTCTAATGCATTTGCATATCTCACATCTTAAATTTCATATTTATGAAATTTTTAATCATGTAAAAAATAGCACTATTATCACCTTTTAAAAGTGGAATATGATTTTTCATGCATAGATTTATAGCGCCAAAATGCTAGCTATGTATGTAAATACGGACGGTTAGATGTGAGAAGTGTAAATTCATAAAAATTGTGTGCTAACTATGTAAAATTCCTTTTATTTTATGCTTCTACTGGTTGATACTAATCTTGCATTATCATTATTTTTCAAACGATGTCTGTTGTTAAAATTTTCTTGTGAAAGTTCAGCCAACCTATTGCTGCCTTACTATTTTTGTTCGGCAATTTTTGTTTGGGGCATTTACGTGCATACCATCCAATTTCTACCTATTTATATATCTAATATTTAAAATTAATTTCTTTGCATTTATACCATCCAAATCTTTCATATCACATAAAAAATATCACAATTTTAACTTTGAGATAGGTGAAATACGCCTTTTCATGCATAAGTAAGGCAATGTATATGTAAAAATTAAACTTTAAGTGTTGGATTTATAAATATATAAGAATTGAGTCTTTTTTGTGTAAATCTTCCTTTTTTTTGTTTTTGTATTGCACGAAGAATCCTAAAACAAAATGATAACTAACACCCCTTGAAAAAAGAATAATGATCAAGTGTGATAAATGTGGAAATCATTTGGTAGCATAATTTAAATAGGAAGCTATGAATTTAGCATAAATCCAGCCAAATATCAAAAAAATGAAAATTAAACCCAACGCTACGTCAGATTGAATTTTTTCGCATTCCATCTTTTCTTCCCGCGTTCCGTTTTGTTTTGGACGTTAATCTAGATTTAGTAAATCCAATTGTGCGACGGATTTAAAAATTTATTTATGCCGTCACTCACAAGCTCATCTTCGTCGCTCACAAGCTCATCTCCGTTGCATAAGTAAGGCAGTGTATATGTAAAAATTAAACTTTAAGTGTTGGATTTATAAATATATAAGAATTGAGTTTTATTTATGTAAATATTCGTTTTTGTTTTTGTATTTTATGAAGAATCCTAAAGCAAAAAGATGACTAGCACCCCTTGAAAAAAGAATAATGATCAAGTGTGATAAATGTGGAAATCATTTGGTAGCATAATTTAAATAGGAAGCTATGAATTTAGCATAAATCCAACCAAAAATAATAAAAATAATAAAAATTAAATCCAACGCTTCTTTAAATTGAATTTTTTCGCATTCCATCTTTTCTTCCCACATTCCGTTCTCTTTTGGACGTAAATCCGGATTTAGTAAATTCAATTGTGAGACGGATTTAAAAATTTATTTATGCCGTCACTCACAAGCTCATCTCCGTTGCACAGCCTATCAGATTTACTAGATTTGATAAATCTTATTTAACGTAAATTTCGTGTTATAGCCAAACACCGCCAAATGAAAGTCCATTTGGGGCGGCTTTTTCATAAATTTGCTGTCCAGATCACTGCGATAATTTGTTTCACTACAACTTTTCTTTTGCTTTTTAAAAATTTTTATCATGAGAAACTACTAATTATAACTGCATCTGTTAGGTTGTGGTACACAAGAGAAATTACTGTATGAATTTTTCATTAGTAGCACAACAACTTTCAAATTATCTGTATTTGTTGATTTGTTTACAGCAATTTTTTTTCTTACCAACAGCTGGAAGCACCTCAAACATCCATATGTTTATTTAGTGGAAAATTTACATACCTACCCTCAAAGTTATGCATGTAAATCAGAATGTTTAGGTATTAGATATATAAATATATAAGAATATGTGGTATGTATATAAATGCCCCATTTTAAATTTTTTGCATTAGCAGCTGAATGGGTTAATGTTGTTAATATTTCTGTCACAGTCTCTTATCCTCATATTTAACTTAGATGGATTTGTATATGCTACAGGAAGGTTTATTGGCACCATTTGAAGCTTTGATGGCAAGTTGAATGTAGTATCAAGTTGTGATCTCCACTAAATGCTAGTAAGCATAAAGAAAATTTTGGCAAGCTACAATTGTAAAGCCAAATCCGCCTGATTGAGGTTTAGGCCTTGATGTATATGGGTTGAGTTTGAGTCCGAGGCTAATCGGTCGGCTAAGAGGAAATCATCACATCTAAATCATCACGAAAAGCTCTCCAAAAACATCAAAGCAAGCATGTTCGACATTAGAGCTGTTGGTTTAATGTCATTGAGCATCACATTTGCTCGCTTAGCTCACCCAAGATAGTCAGCCTCAAGGCCAATCACACTTAATCATTCAAGGTACTTTTCCGAGTTACTCATTAGAATTATGAGCCGATGGCTTCATTTGAATTTGTTTCACGTGTGAAATTCGAAGTACGTTGCTTATGTAATCAAATAGTTGTATGATATCAAGGTTCATTTTATGATGAGCATTGATTAATGCTTGTGATATAATTTTATTTGTGTGATTGATGTGTCGTACTTTAAAATTATGGGAGATTTAATTGACATAGGTTAAGACGTATTACGAAGATTTCGCATAACCAGTTTGGATTTATGTCGAACAAGTATACTATGAAAGCTTTACGTTTATTGAGAGGTTTGATGCAGAACTTCTGAGAGAATAAGGAGGGTCTATATATGATTTTTATTGATTTAGAAAAAGCTTATGATAAGGTTTCAAGCGATATCACTTGGAGAGTTCTAGAGAAGAAAAGTGTTGATATGACTTATATTCAAGTCATTAAAGATATATATAGCGGAGCTGTTACTTGTGTTCGAACAAAATGAGGATTGACAAAATATTTTCCTATTTCGGTTGAATTATATTAGGGATCAGCTTTAAGCCCATATATTTTTGCTTTAGTTATGGATGCTTTTACTAGGCATTTATAGGAGGATGTACTTAGGTGTATGTTTTTCGTTGATGATATCCTTCTGGTGGATAAGACTAGAGAAAAAACTCGGAAAAAACTTGAATTATGGAGGTTTACATTGGAATCTAAAAGTTTTCGTTTGAGTAGAACTAAAATTGAACACATGGAATGTAATTTCAGTAGTGGTAGTTCTAGTGACAGAGTAGTAACTATCGGTGATGAAATTATTAAAATGTGTGAACACTTTAGATATTTCGGGTCTATTGTTCAAAGTGATGGTAATGGGATGTTATTGGTACAATTCACATTGGTTGGTTGAAGTTGAGGAATGCTTCGAGCCTATTGTGTAATAGAAAAGTACGACTTAGACTTAAAGGAAAATTTTATAAGATGTTGGTGAGACCTGCAATGCTCTATGGCACTGAATGTTGGCCTTTAAAAGAGAAGCATTTGAACCTTGAACCTCTCCCTTTGCCGGTTCAATCTCCGGTTCGATTTTAAAAAATAAAAGAAATGAAAAAATAAAAAACATAAGTAATCTCAAAATGCTCCTAAAATGATCTTTTAAGATCACTTTTTACTTTTATTATTTTTTATTTATATTTTAATTTAGAATAAAATAAATTTAGTACGGTGTAACTTATTTAATTTTCATAAAAACAATCAAAACAAATTTTGCTTTTTAAAATATATAAATACATAAAAACTATGTGCCATGTTTGTAAATGCTCCCACTTATATGAATTTGGCAATTTAGGGTCCATTTGGGACAGCTTATAAGTGCGGGCGGCGTTTTCAAAATCCTGCCGTACCTTTTGGTTCGTGCGTTTCGCCAGCTTATTTGAAACTGCGTTTGAGTTTTTATACTAAATGCAGGCCGCGTTTCAGGATAAGCAGCTTATCCCTGGTTATCGTGAAACGCGCAAGCTGCCCCAAACCGACCCTTAATGTATTAAAATTGTTCGACATTATTCTAAAAAAAAAATTGCCAGCTTTTAATTGTCGCTGTGTAACTGTGTTCATGGACTCACCCTAATCTAATATAAAACATTTATCGTAAATGGCAAAAAATATAATATATAAATGATAAATGGGGGCAATTACATAGAGGCCACCCTAAACTTGTTTATTACAAATCAACCACCCTCTTTTCATCCATTTTCAAATTCTCACTCAAATATCAAAATTCATGGTAAAAACCCAACCCATATTTTTCATTTTTTTATCAAATTCTCAATACTTTGATTGTGGCACGTATAAATACAATGGTTCGGTAGTTTAAAGAAGTCATCTGAGTGGTTAATTTATAAATTTTAATGTTTCGGGTGTAGGGGTGTAAACGAGCCGAATAGGAGAGAGCCCAGGCTTTGCTCGTGTTCGGCTGGTTTATATTTAAAGCTCAAAAACTGTTTTTGTGTACGGCTCGTTTGATTGATTAACGAGCCGAACACGAGCGTTCACGAACAAAGAGACGTTTTGACAACCCCAATCACATAGCCATAAGATATTAAGGATTTGAAAAAATTATTGTTTATATTAAAACAACATTTGAATCTAATTTAATAATTTTTATTCTTTTTCAATCAAAGCAGATGTAAAATATTTACCAGGGTTATCACCATAGAAGAAGTTTTGTATATATATATATATATATAATTAGTAGTATTTCAAGCCAAAACGAGTCGAACACGAACAGACAAATATTTATTCGTGTTGTTCGTGTTCGGCTCGTTAACTTAGCGAACGAGCCGAACCGAGTTTCTTAACTAGCCGAACACGAGCTATTCGTGAACAACGAGCTGTTTTGACAGCCCTATTCGTGTGATCTCTATGCAATTCTCTCTAAAATTCTATTATAATAAAACCTTAATATTAATATTTTGACCTAAAATTATTATTCACCTAAACCTTAATTTTTATTTATCACATAATTTTTAATATTTGTCTGTGAATCACACCCGAGATATAAAACATAAATAAACGGAGAAAGAAAAACACGAGAAGTATAATAATTATAATACTGTATTTCACTTCTCATTATTCATATATTTATGATAAATAGAAGTTACTATATGAAACATCTTAATGGTAATCATTACTATGACCAAATCTTTTCTCGTCGGATCATACTTTCACTCCCCCCATCAGGCTGGCGAGCCAATCATTAACTCTGTTCGGTTAGTCAAATCATCTGTCCCGTGCTGACTGCAGCTCTTCACATTCGTCAAAATTGATTTCTCAACACACGTCCCTGCTACGCCCGTCAGGGATCCTACTCAGCTTACTCCGATCACACAAAGATAAATTACACTAAACTTTGAAATGAATCCGATAGATAATATAAATAAATCTTAGCTATCATATTAAAAGACTCATACTTCAATTTTAAAAAAAATATTAGATGGAAGATAGATATATTCATATACATTTATTAAGAGGCATTTAATGATTTATCTTTAATAAAATATTAAAAAAAATTAAATATGTCTATTTATTATGATTGTGACCTACTTGATGCTTTATGAAATAACTATTTCTCCACAATTTATTACCCCATAATAATGTCATTTATGGCTTTTTTATTTTTCTATATTTGAAGTTGAGATAGTACAATTATATTAAAAATTAATAATTAAAATGTACTTTAAATCTAAATCATATAATTAAAATAATTCCTAAAAATCCACTGACATTGCACGTCTAATTTATATATAATTTACATGCATATGCTACAATTTATCTCTATTTACATATCTAATATTTAAATCTTAATTATTATATTTATAGCACATAAAATTTTAATGTAAGATTAAAAAAAATATGATTAGTACTATTTTTAGAAAAATAAAAATATTTTTGAGATCATTATATATAGACTAGTATAAATATAAATATCAAAATTTTAGGAAAAATTATTACATTAGTACTCCGCGTGCAGAGTTGGTTGCGGAGTCCGGCCTCTTGCTGACACGTGGAGGGCCGGCTCATCTACATAAAAAATGAAAACATGCGACCCGACCTAACTGATGCGTTACAGAGCCTAAACAAATATTTTTTGCATTAAATTGTTTTACGTTCTATAAAACAATAATAACAAACTAATGACACACTAAGAATATATTTAACACATAATAACATACTAATAACACATAATAACATAATTATACACTCCCTAGCCTGCGATATGACACACATGGAATATTCTCCACGTGCTATACTGCGGGCTAAATAGTGTATTTATTATGTGTTATTAATGTGTTTTGAGTGAGAGAATATTCTTATACTCCTAATAACACATGAATAACGCATAAAATATTCAAAATAACGATGAGGAATATTTTTATGTGATGAAATATTTTTATAATGCATCGGTCAAATCGATTCACAAGTTTTCATTATTTTTTTATTTTTTATGTTGGTAGAGCGATCTTCTACGTGTCAGCTCGGGATTGAACTCCTCAAACAGCTATATATGCCGAGTCCTGGTGTGATAATTTATTAAATTTAGAGGGTAGATATGTAAATATAAAAAAAAAACTGTGCGGCAGTCACGTAATTTTTTTATTCTTATTTTTTTATCCTGAAGCCCCATCGCCGACACACGTTTTTGACTTTTTGACTAAAATAATTAATAACAAATTAAGAAAAAACCAGCTACGTTTTTATCACATTCCCCGTCGTCTCTCTTCTTCCGTGCAAGATCTCGACAATCCCCGACGAGAAAGGGAAGAAACCTGCGGAGCACACGGATTCAATCCAATTCCTCGCACCCTAAAGAAGAGAAGATTCAACCTATCGAATCGATTGATATTACAGGATTCCCGCCTCATTGATCCCGACCCGTTTTTCCTTTCCGGCATCCGATGCCGTATTCGAATTGACGCGCGGCCGATGCGGATCAGTAGGAGCTTCTCCGGCGATCTGGAAGCGTGTTTTGTCGGCATCGGGGACGGGAGGGAAGCCGAGGAGCTGATAGGCAGGCTGCTACGATGCAGATTCGGTTCTCTCCGAGCATGAAAAGTATTAACATATCGACGAGCAGTAATGGGTTTCTTGATTTGATGAAGGTGAAGGTTGCAGCGCGGCATATTTCGTACAGGACGTTATTTCACAGTGTCCTTATTCTAGCTTTTCTTTTGCCCTTCGTCTTCATCCTCACCGCCGTCGTCACTCTCGAAGGCGTCAATAAGTGCTCCTCGTTTGGTAAGCGGGTTTGTTGATTTTGAATTGAGAAAATTGATGACAATTTTGGCTAGCTTCTTTTCCTCTAGGTGTGTGTTTTGCGCTTTTTAGTAATTCATTTGTTGCTGATTTTGATGCTTATAGGCTTAATTCTGCTTCCATTTGCGTTGCTCACTGTGATGAAAAGTAGACAGAAACGAGTTACCCTTGATAGATAAATGTCTTTCTAGAAATTTCAAAAGCTTAAAAGTTCTACATAGAGGACTTCGGCTGAGAAATTTTAAAAAATACATACTGCAGGAAACTCCTATTTCATGGAAAACAAGGGGCAAAATTTAAGCAGCAAACATATCAGGAAACAGTCCACAGAATTCAAGGCAGATTAATAATTTTTCAATGGCTTGTGAATACTCATGAGTGAGAAGCTTTGGAGCATAATCACAGAATATCCTTTTCAAATTTCTGTGGAAAAGTATATAATGGTCTTACAACCTCTGAGAGATGATCTAGCTTGTCATATAAAAAAAGCTATAATTCCAACACTATTGTAACATAATGTAAAATAATTTTATTTTAGTTTATAAAAATTTGTAAAATAATATTTAAGAAAGATAGGGAGGCATTAATTTTGAGACTATCCTTTGATTTTGAATCTGTGAAGATCACAAGGTTGCTTCTCATTATGTTGAAGGGGTCCATCATCAAACATTTTGTAATAGGATGTGTAATATGGTCTTGAAAGAAATTTGAAGTTGCACCCCATTACTTCTTTTGCCTGAAACAAGAGAAACACCATTTGGAATTGGAGCTAAGATCATATTTTTCTCTTTATGAAAAAAAATTGGATCAGGGTGTTCTGATCCAAATTTGTTTAATTTGATTTTTGAACTTTAGATTTGTTTTGGTGCATTACTAGTTTTAGTTGATTAGACATGTATTGCATGTATTTCGAAGCAAATTAATCTGATGACTGTAAAGCTTATCTTGAACAATTCTGAGAAAATAAATTTAGGCTCGAAATGTCTCTTTTTTTCTTTGCATCTTGCCAAATACTTTCATCTTCAACAACGTTTTCTTCTTTTGAATTTAAAACATGAATATCAATTTACTCTTCTAAGAAGGAAGAAGAGGATGTGGAATAGGTTTGTGAAACATTAGGAGAAGAAGGCTGAGCAATGTCATCTTGAATTTCCGTTTGTTCAGAAATGGAACTATAACCATATGAGAGTATCTATCAGTAGTCCTCCGTGAAGTGCTTGCATCAAAGACAATATATCTAAAGATGTAGACATTCGTTATAGTAGGAAAATTAATATTTTTTTCACTTTTCATAGCCAAGAAACATAGACTGGGGATACTTTTCTACATTTATGGGAGAAGCTATCATAAGTTTGCACGAAGCAAACTATACCAAATACTTTGAGATGATAAATATTATGTATTTACCTAGATTACTTATCCTAAGTTGAAATCATTAATAATACTTCTAAGAGGAGTTCTATTATTTATGTAAACAACTCAACTTACAAGTATGTTTAATATTCTTAGGATGAATCATGTTATGAACAATTTCTAATAATTTTTATTTTATTTTTCTTGCATCCACTTCTTGGTCTGTTCTAGAGTACCAAGGCTGCCATGTGCCTTTGAATTCTGATCTTACTAATAATATAAGAACTGGATAATTACATACAAACCACCCGAAACATTCATATTTACAAATAAAGTACTTGTGATTTTTTTGAACTATCGAACTGGTGTATTTCACTTGCCATGATGAAACTATTGAGAATTTGATAAAAATGAAAAGTATGGGTTGGAGTTTTACCATGAATTTTGATATTTGAGTGGGAATTTGAAAAATAAATGAAAGAGGTTGGTTGATTTGTAAATAACAAGTTTGAGGTGTTCTTTATGTAATTGCCCCCATAAGAACATCTTGGACATCAATTCTAAAATAAGAAATTTTATATTATAATAAATTTTTATGGGAAATATAAATGTAAACTAATTAAAATTGCCAAATAAAGTTGTTGTCGGTTTCTTAAAAGATGTTTGTGCATCTTGTCATATTAGCATTCAAAGCAAACAACTTCCAAATTCATTTTTATTCGAGGAAGGCCAGGAAAGAATTCTTGTCAACACCGAACCTTAGGTAGCTTAACCGTGATATTTTATCATGTCATAGAGCTGTCTTGTCATAGAGCAACAATTTAGTACTCAAGGATTCTATTAACATGACGATTCCTAGTACAAATAGGATAAAGCTTATTCACGTTTCTCACTTCAATGATAAGCTTACGAAAACATTAGTATTAACAAAGATCATCACTTTATCATGCTCAAATACTACATGTTGAAATTCAGAATAATGCATAATTATTTTTTTTTGATACGAACAGGGTATAAATAACCCGTACAATAAAAGAAATAATGGGAAAAAAAAACATATAGCATCTAATATCTCCAATTAATCAATTCATATTAATTATTTGGAGAAAAAAAAACATAAAATAGGAAAGCTTAAAATGATAAAAGAAATAAATCTAATCTCAGAAAATAAATCTAAAATAGGAAAGAAAATAAACTTATATTAGGAAACAAATTTAATATTCATAACTTCTAATAAGAATAAATTATTTTCTAATACTAACACTTTCCCTTAAATTGAAACATGGTTGAAAATCATGTTCAACTTAGATTTGAAAACATCAAACAGTGGGCGAGGAAGATTCTGTAAAGTAGAGCTTGAAGTCTTCATTCCGTACTACAGTGTTCTTTGCTGCAGTTCCTGCAGTGTCTGTAGTTAGGCCGAATGCTTCTATAGGTCATTCTGCAAGGGATTTTATATGGAAGTAGATAGCCTGCAGAAAAAACTGAGTTTTAGTTGACTGCAGTTTCTGTAATGTCTGTAAGTAGGTAGAAAGCTCATACAGGTAATGATGCAGGGGAGTTTGCAGGGAAGTTGACAACCAACTAGAAAAAAACTGCAAGGTATGGTCAGCAAAAAAAAAAAAGAAAAAGCTCTGGAGGTTGATCGGAAAAGCTTTGGAGGAGGCCTGATACATAAAAAAACTCTGGATGAGGGCTTGTTGCACGATAAGCTCTGGAGAAGGGTTTGCTGCAGGAAAGATTTCGGAGGAGGGCCCGATGCACGAAAATGTTCCGGAGGAGGGCCTGATGCAGTAAAAAGGCTTCGGAGGAGGGCCTTCTGCAGAAAGAATTTTGGTGGAGGGCTCCGGAGGAGGGCTTGATACATAAAAGACTCCGAAGGAGAACCTACAGGAAGAATTTCGGTGGAGGACGATTGCAGGAAAAGCTTTGGAGGAGGGCTTGATATAGTAAAAAGTTCCGGAGGAGCGTTTGCTACAGGGAAAAAACTTCGGAGGAAGAGGCTTTGAACTGAAGAGCGCATGCAACAGGATTCTTCTGACTACACATCTGGTGGCAAAGGAAAAAGAGAGAAGGACCTGCATGAAGTTTTTCGACAATAGGGAAGAAACTGACGGGGAAGAGCATGTAGGTCGGCTGCTGGGATTTCATTCAAGGATACATTCAATCTCACCTCTGTGATAGCCTTTTTCAAATCGTTTTGCAAGCAAACCAAAGATGAACTCGTATGTAGCAAGCTTCCCTTTGCTTCCAAATTCCACGCATGTGAAATGACGAAAGACGACCTGGAGACGGCTACAGCAGTAGCTTTCTATAGGAAGGAATAGCAGTTGAAATCTGTCGGGGGAAAATGGCAAAAATGGCTCCCCTCGTCTACTTTTGATGTGATGACATTTTTATAAAAATAACTTCTGACCGGTTGGGAGTTCCACTGGAGAGGGAAAGTTCCGCTCTCTGAATATCGATGTTGGCTCTTCGATTGGGATTTCCACAAGAGAGAGAAAAAGCAAATCACACCTAAGAAATTCTGCGGACAGAGAAAGCTGTATGAGAAAGGGCCGACACAGCTCAGGCTGCAGGAACCTATGCTGGATTTTTGTGGAAGAACAATAGGAAAGGGCAAGAAGCAGTGCTACATTTTAGGGAAAAAAAAACTACGTTGTTTTCTGTGACTGAAAAGTGCAACAAAAAAAAATTGTTATGTTTTCTATGGGAAAGTCCTCAGGGTAAGAACAACAAGAAGTTCTTGCGGGGAAGAATAGCGGGAAAGTATTGCGGCTAGAAGGGACAACAAAGAAGCAGCCAATACACAACTCATTAGAGAAGGGTCGCCAGTGAGAAGGGGTGTTGGGCAATAAAGATCTAACATAAATCTTGTCGGGAGAGGTCGCTGGTGAGAGCACAACAATAATCCACGATTGGTTGCCCACTTGATATACCCTCGACGAGTATCTCAAGGGCGTCTTCACCTAGATGCGCTCTAGTCTTGCGACAAGAAGGTCGAGACTAGAATCCAGGGATTGACTCTTCAGTAGAGGGAGGTTTGGCGACTAGAACTTCCTACCGGAAGGATCAGTGGTAACAACCTTTATAAAACTCGTAGGGAAGTGGGGAACCGATAGCAGTTAGAGTGACAAACGGCGGCAACTAGGGGAATTGGCGGCTATATATCTACATTGAAGATATGCAATAGTTCTTTATGGGAAAAAAATTGTTGGGCGGTTAACAGCAGAAAATTCTCCATGGAACAAATCTCTACTGAAGGAAAAACAACAGGAAGAAGATCTACTTGGAAACTGCCGCCTGCTTTCTGGAGGCCGGCAGAGTCTAACCTTTTGGATCGGGAAGGGTCAGCAGATAGGCCAAGCCTACTGGGAGAGAAGAAGAAAAAATTATTGTTTCAAATACCAAGACAAGTGCCCCTCCATTCTCGCACGGAGGATGGCAGGAAGGGATTCTGGTGGTTTTGGGAGAACCAGTGGCTTGGTTACAAAATTAGACTTTGATACCATGTTAAAATTCAAAATTATGCAGAATTATTTTATTGATATGAAAGATGTATAAATAACTCTTACATGACTTATAGAATAGGAAAGACAATAAGAAAGAAATAACAGGAAAGAAAAGATATAATACTTAATATCTTCAATTAATCAATTTATATTAATTATTTGGAGATATAGAAAATAATATAAAATATGAAAGGCTAAAATAAGAAAGGAAATTAATCTAATCTTAGAAAATAAATCTAAAATAGGAAAAAAAAAGTTATATTAGGAAATAAATTTTGTCCTCATAACTTCTAATAGGAATAAATTATTTCCTAATATAACTTCCAACACTACAAAATATTTCTTATTGGCTATCTGAGAAATTTAATCAAATTTTTTGTTATGCCAAGAGCATAACAAATATTATTAATTGAACAAGATAAGCTTGTAGATGAAGGAAAAGGTAAGTTTTCTGCACTTTTAAACAGATAAAGAGAATCATCAATAATAGCAATCAAATCGGATCCAAACTAAGAATGCAAAAAAATAAAATATTGTTTATGATCCATGATGATTATAGAACATTTACAACCAATGATACATTCACATGCAATATGAACATGAGAAAATCTAGTTAATAATAGACATATGAGATGAAATAGCCTATCTGCCATCATCATTTCATCTTAGGATCTTTATTTGATGCAACCTTGACTGCTTAGGTTTTCACTCTACAACCTTATTTTATGTGATCATGCTTCCCTCATCTATAGTAAGTTTTATTAAACTTGTACTTTAACATCTGATTAGGGTTTCATTTTTGTTATAGTCACTCAAATTTTATCTTGATTTTTATATATTTATATTTATAGAACTTTAGTCTTCTTCAATAGATATGGAAGTGGCTTTTTCTATTTAAGAGTTAAAAGACTTTTTTATAATGAATCAAATTTGGTGGTGTAGCCCAATCAAATATAGCTGTCACGCATGGAAATTTTTATTCTGAACATGAATTAAAACTCTATAATATTTATTGTTACCATATCGAGAACTTAGATCAAGAATATGAACTCATCAAATATTTTGGTTTTAAGAAAAACTAAGAGTTTGCAATGTTATCTTTGCTTCAACGGTGCAATGTTGCTCTACAAAGGTTGTGTCCATGCCTCATTGGTTATATAGTTGAGAACCAAGAGGAGATCCAACTCCTTTTCGGATTCCCTGATCCTTGAATTTGTAGATGGCGCTCCTTATAAATTATGACTTTTAACAATGATCGCTTTTCAAGCTCCGATACTATGTTGCAAACTCAACAAAATAAGTTAACCAAAATCAAAATAATCCTTATGGAAAATTTATTTTTCAACTGATTCTTACGATTTTTTTTTTAAATTTGTTTCTCTGATGTTTTTTCCATGCCTCCTTATCATGCATGGGTATTATGAACATGAGTATTGAGATTTTAAATTTCATGTGAACAATTGATATTGTGATTGTTTAATTGGCAAAATAATATGCTTGTTGCCAAAATTTTTGCTTAAATATGATTTATTAATGCTGCTTTAGTGTTTCGCCTAATTATTTTTATTTGTTTCTTAATCCAGATTGTTTAGGAAGACGGCTGGGTCCAAGCTTTCTTGGTAGGGGTGCTGATGATTCAGTGGTACTCAATGAACTTTTATTTTGATTGATTGAATTCCATTCAATATTGGGGTGGGCATGACCAAAGATTTTGTTCATTGCTACTTCAGACTCTATTTAATTGTCAAGAAATTTAAGCTCATGCACAGTGATATTTTTTTTTTAAATTTTGCAGAGGCTTCAGAGAGATCTATATACACTGCTTGATCAAGCAAATTCCGTGGAAATCCCACCTGGCCTTAGATTTCCCGAATCATTTGACGAGTTTCTTTCTGAAATGAAGCACAACAACTATGATGCAAATACATTTGTGGTCATGGTGAAGGGCACGGTAATTGGCTTAACATTTTTATCTCTTTTTTTTGTGTTTTATTTCAGTGTTGCAATTTATTCATAGGAAATTTACATACAGACCACACAATTTCTATGTATTTACTATCTAACACCTAAACTTTCATATTTACATGTATAACGATTTGGTGTGATAAACATAGACATGAAAAGTTGTCTTTCACTTTTAAAAAATAGGTGATAGTGATATTTTTGTTGTAATATTTAAGATTTGAGTGCCATGCATGTAAATGTGAGTTTAGGTTTTATATATGTAAATACATAAGAATTGCCCCTTTATTTATTTGCTATATCCAATGGTAGATTTTATGTTGTTCATTTGAAGTTGCGGTGGATATATGCTTGCTACGGCTTTTCTCTGTTTCTATTCATTGTGCTTCCAAAAGATGTTTTTTCTAAAGACTTATATAATTGCAAATAAGTTGGCTATGTTATATCAATTCTGCGTTCCGAGAAATAAAAAATTTTGTTGATATGTAAGTTGTATGTGGTGAAGGAGAGAATGTTATGATTGATATACTGTGATAAATTAAGCAATTTATTTTAGGAATAGTTAGATCTATATTTATTAAAGAGAAGGTGATTAAAAATATGTTAGGTGATTTGAACCTGCATAACAGAAGTTGAAAATACACCCATTAGGTGGGGTGATAAAATTTTTGTTGAAGTATTAGAATGAAACATAGGTATATCTATGATGACTTGGATAGAAGTTAAAATGATTTGCAAAGAATAGGTCTAACACTTCGTTCTCCAATGAACTTGAACGAATAGAAAAGTAGGTATCATAAAGCTGGCCACTAGTAGTTGGGATAAGGCTACAGATGATGATGTGATGATTATGATTGAAGTAAATCTATTGTTTTGATCCTTCTAAACTTTGGTAGTTGTTATTTTTGAGCATTCTATAGCATTTCAGAAGAATTAAAACGTTAACATCCTTGATTATATTAAATAATTATGAGCCAGGTGTGCTTAAAGGATGAATATTCCTCTTTTTTAGACATTGGATCTTCTGGAATTAATTTTACTTGATCATAAATATGTCTTCTTGTTTATTGATTCACCTGCCACCTCTGCTCTGTTTTTTTAGAAGTTGACTGTAGAATCGTGAAAATCATTGATGTACTATCAGGCAATCTAAAAGTTCACTGTGATTTCACACTTTCCAATTCCGTTAAAAGTTGTTTGTGTATAGATTGCCATGCACATGCTGCACATATTTATCTCATTTAACTGATTTTAAAGTGGCTTTCTATTTACAATGTTTAATACTTTTGCTATGCAGATGGAATATATGAATAGAGAAGTAAAGAAGGCCAGACTAGCAGAACAGTTGAATAAACATTTTGCAGCAATTGGTGTTCCGAAAGGTCTTCATTGTCTCTCCCTAAGATTATCTGATGAGTACTCTTCTAACGCACATGCACGGAAGCAATTACCGCCGCCTCAATTTTTGCCTCTTCTCTCCGATAATTCATTCTACCATTTCGTTGTTGCAACCGACAACATTCTTGCGGCCTCTGTTGTGGTTAACTCTGCAGTAAGGACTTCCATGAAAGCTGATAAGATAGTTTTTCATGTTATCACTGACAAGAAGACCTATCCAGCTATGCATTCATGGTTTGCATTACATTCTATTTCTCCAGCCACCATTGAGGTAAAGGGGGTTCACCAGTTTAATTGTCTGACAAAAGAGAATGTGCCTGTGCTTGAAGCTATAGAAAATCACCATCATGTAAGAAATCATTATCATAAAAATCATGTCACAGGGACGGATATAGATGATAACCCGAGGGTTTTTGCTTCGAAGTTACAAGCAAGGAGTCCAAAATATATTTCTCTACTCAACCATCTCCGCATATACCTTCCCGAGGTAATATTATCACCATTCACCAGTTGTATGTTTATCCTAGAGATAATAAAGGCAGAAAGTAGGCCTAGAGAGAGAGTATTCTTGTGTTTGAGCTCGGAATTAAACAGATGAACTTTGAGTAGACTGATAAAATTACCCCCTAACTATTTACATTGGATCATTTTAGTCCCATTGTTTATAAAAGTGTCAAATTAGTATTCTTTTAACATGGGCTGAATTGGTCCTAGGGTGGACTATTTTAGTCCCAATTAAAAATTTTGGGGAATAACTTGACATATTTATAGACTCTGGGACTAAAATGGACATATAAAAAGAGTTGGGGGATTATTTTGACACTTTCCTCTATGAACTCTTATTGTTTGATTTGAGGCTAATAGTAAAATATTTTATAGATGACAACAGAAGCAACTTAAGTTGAGGGTAAGACTTGGAGTAAGGTTTTTGTAACAATGAGTCAAAAAGTTTTAAATGCAGGTTACCTTGCTTAGTTCGTTCAAATCTTATGACTTCATCCAACCATTTTTTTTTATTGTTGACCAAGTTCATGGAGTTATTTCAATTTTTTTGGGGCTCAGCCTGCATTGCCGCTGATGAATAATTTAGCCTTCTAAGAACTTTTGTATTGTGAGTTCGGATTGCTTCATTCCTTACCAAGTTCATGAACATTTGAACTTTTGTAATTGAATCCTTCATTTATAAGTAGCTTAAGGATATGATTTGGACGAAGGTTTTGTAACAACGAGTCAAATTAGTTGAAATTTAACATGCAGGTTATTCTCTTGAATACTGCTCAAATAATGTGGAGTCGCCCAAGTTCATTTATTAGTTTTTCTGTTTTTTTTCTACTTTTCTGAAGCTGTTTCGTTTGTGATGAATACTCTATTCTATCAAGTTATGTGATAAGTTTCAATGCCTTTCTTACTACTATTTGCATACTAGGCTCTTACATTTTTTTTATATAAAAAGCCCGAGGGCAAATATATTAATATGAAAAAGATACAGAAATATTATATGAGACGGCCTAAAAGAAAACCCAACTCATACAATACAACACACACAAAACCCAGATAAAGCAAAGATACATAAAAGTAAAAAAACCAAAAAGCCACAAAATGACATAAAAGTGCTAGGGACGTCCCATTTTAGTCCTCTTACCTCTAGTTCTCGGAATTGAACCGGCTATTAAATTGGTAAGGTGAGTACCATTGCTCGTAGTAACCAAAGTATCATCCATCAGATTCCTGAGGTGAAGTAGATCTTCATTCTTTTTCTTCCTCCTGAATGTGTAGACTGCTATTCCTCATCCGATTCATCCGATGATTGACTCATTCATCTGATCAGTAGATTCAAAAGGTGACCGGACATGTGTAGGTCGTTGCACGTCATGATCCCCATGAGCCTGAGTAATATTAACATCTTTCTGAACCTGATGAGACGGTAGTGAAACGGTAGGAGTATTTCCACCTGTATTATCGGAGATAGGTTCTAGGGTAGACGGGGTTTGAAGAAACTCCCTCTGCCCCATGATAGGAGGTTCCAAAGATGGGGGAGCTACAATTTGGTACTGAAGAATAGTTGTTATATTACCTGCGGGGATAGTGACGTCGTCCGGGGTATCCTTGATATCCTTCTGATGATCAATAGTGTCAAAAACTTGAAGCTGATCAGGAGGAGATGAAATCACAGACTCTAGCGGAGCAGTTTGCTTTTCTGGTCTAAGTTGGGGGTGTAGATGGTGACATTAAGAACTTGAGTGTCCGAACATACGACAATTCGAACAATACGATGAAAAAATATTCAATGTCTACATTCTGCCAATATCCATGGTGTTGTGTGCCCAACCAGATTTCATCAGAAGCGGGTGAAGTAATGTCTTTCAACAACTTTCAACAAGTACTCTGGTAATGTCTTTCAACAAGTACTCTGGCTTCAGAAAGACGGGAAAGATTAAAAGTAGGAATGTCCGTCTTGAGTGGTTTTTTATAAGCTGAGGCAATAAACTACAATACTTTTTGAGAAAAATAATGAAATTTCATGCCAGGGAGACGAATCCAAATCAAAATGATTGGCAATTCCGTTTGTTAGTCAAAATACGCAGACCATTTCAGAATCTTCATTATTCTGTCATTAATCTAAATTATCCTTCTTGCAAAAAAGCGTGTGTAATCTTCTTCATTATCAATTTGAATAAGAATGTGTCTATCATCTAATAGTACAATTTTTCACTCCTCAACAAAGTACACAAGTTCCAAATTCTTTGCGAATGAGCTTCATTTTGGGATGATCATATAAAAATTTCTCTACCAAATTCAGACGACAGGAGGAAGCAAGTTGAATACCTTCAACTTCTGTAAAAAAAATGACAAACTTCTCAATCTTCCTACCAGGTTTCTTGATGTCCTCTGCTCACTCAAACGAATGAGGGAAAGATGATGATTTGGTGTGTCTGAGGCGTGGACCCCCGCAAGAGAAGCTGCATACGATTTGTCTGAAGTCATCCTCAAAGGTAGGTGCGGTGTTCAGAGAAGAAAGCAGCTCTGATAAAAAAAGGAAAAAATCGCGTCGAAATAGCCGAAGCTAAAAAAAGAGACCGTTGTGAGACGGGACGAGCACAGAGAAGCCGCATAAATCTCGTGAGTTGTACCCGCGAGACGGAGCTGCAGAACTCGCGAGCGGTACCCACGAGACGAGTCGCAGAGCCTGGAAGTCCCGAGCCAAGAAAACTCACGAGACAGGAAGACGGGAGACGAGCCTCATCTTAGAGCCGGAGAAGAAGTGGGGGAGACGAATGGAATCGAGCGTGAAGATACCGGAGAGGAATCAGCGAAGCCGTAACTGTTGCTAGGGTTTATATATTCATAGGAGGCGAACCTCCCATTTAAATATCGGACGTTTGAATTTGCAGTGTGAGATTTGAACTGCCCATTTTCTTTTTAATATCTTTTTAAGATGAGATGGCTACTAATAGATTCTTTCTTCTTTATTTTATTTTATTATTTTTTTTTCTAAATGCTTATTCCAATTGTATTGTAAGATGATTATAAATTTTCATTTCCAGCACTTAGTAAATGACCTGAAATTTGATTTAAGTTATAGCTGATATTTATAAGGTATTGATGGCTTTGATTAATAAAATATATTCGTAAATTCTGACTTTTAAGTGGTCTTTTGTAGGCCGTTAAAGCATCCTTAATTTTCCCCTTGTTTGAGGAATGATTAAATTATTTTCAAGTTTGATAAACCTGATGCTTAAGTAATTTTTTTCTCATGAATTAAACGTAATTGTATAATCTTGAGTATGAAGATTTTATACACTATGCTGACTGAGCTGCACTTTTAATAATATGTTGACCATGTTTTTTATTCTTAATTTAAACAGATGTTCCCAAGTCTCAATAAGGTCGTGTTTCTCGATGACGACATCGTTGCTCAACATGATTTGACAGAACTATGGAATATTGATCTTTATGGGAAAGTAAATGGCGCTGTGGAAACCTGTAAAGGAGAAGATAAATGGGTCATGTCGAAGCGTTTCAGAACATATTTCAACTTCTCAAACCCTCTGATTGCCAATAATCTAGACCCTGATGAATGTGCGTGGGCATATGGTATGAATGTCTTCGACTTGAAAACGTGGAGAAAAACAAAAATCAGAGAGACTTATCATTATTGGGTAAAGGAGGTAATTTCTGACTCATGTTAGTTTTCATAGAAATTGCTCAAGCTTCGCGCTGATCATGTCTGTAATCTAAGGGCTTGTTTGGGTTTTTTTTTAATTTTTTTTTTTAAAACATATCTTTTTTGTGTGTTTCTCAATATTTTTATTTTTTATTTCTAAAAAAGTTTAATATAATTTTGAAAGCACTCAAAAAAACTTTAAGATGTGTGTGTTTTTCAAAACAACCATACTTTCATCAAATAGCCAAATATATTTCGTTTCAAATCAAAGCATAAATAAAATAAAATAAAATAAAATAAATTTGAAACAGAACTGATTGCACTTTTGATTTTTTATTTTTGTTTTATTTTTTTGTTTTGTTTTGTTTTATTTATGTTTTGATTTAAAATAAAATATATTTGGTATGACATAAGATATTAAGTTGTTTTTAAAAACACTTAAATAACTTTTAGATGTTTTGAATGTTTTTAATAAGAAGTTAGTTTGTTTTAAATAAAAATAAAAACATGTAAAAATGCATTAAATAAATATGTTTTTGAAATAAAAGTATTAAAAAAAAAAAAGTGATCCCGAATAAGCCCAAAACTTTCCTGTTTATTTTTTTCATTTCCAGAGTGACAACTTTACTTTACTTCTTGGGCATAACTATGAATATGAAGTGGGTCAGCATCCATCTAAAGCTTGCTAAATTGAAAAAAAAAGGACATTTACATAACTACCACCCAATTCCTAGTATTTACATGTCTAACAATTATATTTATTTTTACATTTATGTCATCAAAAATCTTTCATATCACATAAAAAATACCACTATTTTAACTTTTAAAAAGTTAAATACACCTTTTCATGCTTAGTTAAGGTGGTATAGATGTAAAAATTGAAGTTTAGGTGTTGGAGATGTAAATAATACCACTATTTTAACTTTTAAAAAGTTAAATACACCTTTTCATGCTTAGTTAAGGTGGTATAGATGTAAAAATTTAAGTTTAGGTGTTGGAGATGTAAATACATAGGAATTGAGTGAAATGTATGTGCATCTTCAAATATAAAAAATAAAAAATAAAAAATAAAAAGAGCCCTGGCGAGGCCAAGTCCATTAAGGAATTTGCAGAGCTGGCTCTTTCTTGCTCATATATATAATATATTTTAATCATTAATAAGTACATAAAATTCTGTAGTATTAGGAAACAAATTGTGCAATGGCAAGTTGGACATTGCTGGATGCTGGTCAGAGCTAGACCTTGCTAATAATTAGCAGCTGGCAATGCTAGGTGTTTTTATGGGCTTTTGGTATTCTTATTCATTTTGTGATTTTAAATGTGTTTACTAACAAGTTTAAGCCCGTCCTTAATGTTGGCCCATAAAGGTTTTTTAAGGGCTGATCTTATAAGTCAACTCAGCTCATTTGACATCATCAATCATTACTAAATATAATGATTTTTTGTTCTATATATATTTTATGCATCCATGCTAAGACCATGTAGCTTAGTTTCTCATCAACAGAAGAACATGCGGATATAAACTCAAAAAAATTAGATGTAATTTGTACTTTTAGATAATTGAAAATCAATAAAAGATCCTATTTAAACGATCCAATCAAATGATGAAAGTATGTTGGCAATTGTGAGTTGTTGATCTTTTTTCCTTTAAGAAATAAATATTTTTTACTTAAATACGCTTTTCCCATTTATTAGAATTAAATGAAAATATGACACTCAATAGACGCTATGGAAAAAAAGGATTCATATGGCCGACCCCATTCAATAGAATAAAGGCTATTTCTTGTTGTAAATACTCTCTTCTCCTTTTCTTTCTTAAAATCAGTTTGGATTTATGTCGAGTAAGTCTACCATGAAGGCTATAAATTTATTGAGAGGTTTGATGGACAAGTATAGAGAGAATAAGGAGGATATACATATATTTTTATTGATTTATAAAAAAAGAAAACTTATGATAGAGTTCCAAGAGAAGTACTTCGTAGAGTTCTAGAATAGAAATGTGTTGATATTTCATATATTTAAGTCATTAAAGATATGTATACTAGAGTTGTTACTTGTGTTTGAATACAAGGAGGATTGACCTAGTACTTTTTTTATTTCAGTTGGATTACATTAGGGATCGACTTTAAACACCTATCCTTTTGCTTTAGTTATGGATGTTTTTATTGGACATTTACAGGAGGATGTACCTTGATGTATGATTTTCATTGATGATATCCTTCTTGTAGATAAAACTAGAAAGGGAGTTCAGGGAAAATTTGAATTATGGAGGTCAATTTTAGAGTCTAAAAGCTTTTTTTTTAGTAGATCTAAAATTTAATACTTGGAATGTAATTTTTGTATAGTTTATCTAGTGGTGGGTTTATAACAATGGGTGATCAAGTCATTAAAAGGAGTAAACATTTTAGATATCTCAGGTCTATTGTTCAAAGTGAGGGTTATATAGATGAAGATGTTATTAATAGAATTCAAGTTGAATGGTTTAAGTGGAGGAGTGCATCCGTTCTATTGTGTGATTGAAAAGTATCTTTTAGACTTAAATGGAAATTTTATAAGATGACTATGAGACCTACAATGCTTTATGACACGTAATGTTGGCCTATAAAAGAGAAGCATAAAATTATTAAAGTGTTGTTGAGGTGAGAATGCTCGGGTGGATAGGTTGTTTTACACTAAGAGATAAAATGAAACAAATATATTCGTGAAAGGGTTAGAGTAGCTTTAGTGACATACAATATTAGAGAAAGTCACTTTAGATGGTTTGTTCTAGGAGTGCAAACGAGTCGAGTCGAGCTAGAATCGTGCCAAGCTCGAGCTTGGCTTGTCTAGCAATCTGTGAGCTTGGGCTCGAATGGAGAGCTTCGAGTTTCGACTCATATTGGTAACAGCTGGCTCGCGAGCTCGAACATGAACTCAATTTGTATGGGAGCTCGACGGAGAAGGTATTGGTGGTCGGAGGAGGAGGTGATGGGAGCTCACCGGAAAATGCATCGAAATGACTAATGGTAGCTAATCGAGCATGCTAGCGAGCCAACGAACTGAGTCGGGATAAGCTCAGCTCGTGAGCTCGTTTACTAGCTGAGCTCATGCCGGCTCGGCTCATTCGTACCACTAGTTGGTCATTTTAAATGTCAACCATCTGATGAACCTATTAGGAGAGTAGATGTTTTAGATTTAACTTCTGCTAAAAAAAAGGTAGAGGTAGACCTTAAAAGACTTGGGTATTTTGTTTAAAAAATGCTCTTAATTTATGAGAATTAATTGAAAATATGACCCACAATAGGGCACAATAGAGAAAAGTGTTTCATGTAGCCGAGCCCTCTTAGTGGGATAAAGTCTAGCTGTTGTCTTCCCATTTTTCCTGTTATATCTTCTTATTATTGGAGTTGAGAGTATTTGGATTTGTTGATTTTCTATGTAAGCTAACAAATCATCTCCTTGTGAACCACTTAAATATGTTCAAGATGATTTTTTGACCCTTCAGATATAATTCAGAATAGTCTCTCCTTTGGATTATTTAAGGGACAACTTTGGATTAGATTTTGGTAGTCAAGTGACTAATTTAGTATTAACTAGTCTGCGACTACCATAATCTCGTCAAAACTATCTATATATTTGAGCATCAAGAAGATAATGAAAAATATGTATGATGAAATAATAATATTCTTAGCAATTGTGGAGTTATTTGAGAATTTATTATCACACAAGGTTGCATCCAGGATGGCAGCATGTACTTATTTTATAGTGATTGTGGAGTTACTTATAAAAGATATTCAAGATGAGATGCTTCAATATAATACTATTTTTGAAGATAGTATAATTTTCATTGTAAATTCTCTTGCCAGTATATAT
>NW_018165240.1:182768-183803 GCF_001263595.1 Phalaenopsis equestris
ATATATATATATATGTAATATTGATTTGCTGGAGCTCCATGCACCGGTAGCATTTAGTCCTCTTCTTCACCTTTTTTTTACTTGAGATTTAGTTTTATATTAATGATAAAAGACCATAAAACTTTTGAAATTTTTCTCAACCATATTTTTTCATTTTTAAACTGTTTTCTAACATTTCCTTATATTATCTGCTGCAGAACTTGAACTCTAATTTGACTCTCTGGAAGCTTGGAACACTACCACCAGCTCTAATAGCCTTTCGAGGGCACGTTCATCCAATGGACCCGTCGTGGCACATGCTCGGCTTGGGTTATCAGGAAGAAACCAACCTCGATAACGTGAGAAAGGCTGCCGTTATCCACTACAATGGTCAATGTAAACCATGGTTAGAGATTGGTTACAGGCTCCTAAAGCCTTTCTGGACCAAACATGTAAATTACTCCAATGAGTTCATCAAGAATTGTCATATATTGGAACCAGCAGATTAATCAGCTAAAAAGAGTTGCAGAACTGAATGAAACACAGCTTCTGTTGAAGTAGATAATGGAAGATTGTTATTTTTTTGTGGTTAAGATACAAGGAATATATCAGAAAATCATTTTAGTTATACGAGCCGTGCCGAGCGCAGTCTGGTGAGCACACGAGAAGCGATCGGCGAGTCGAGTTTGATTGTGAGAGAAGGTAATTTTATAATTTTCATGTTTGTAGAGTATTCATTCATGCTGAGGGGGTGTCCAAGCATGATTTATCTCAGTCAGCAGGGAACAGAGAAGAAATCAGCTACAGGTAAGGAAAGACTTATTTTGTTTTAGCAAGAAGGCAGAAATTATTGTTTTTAAAAAAAAAAAATTTATTTTTCTTATTTTTTATTGCTAGAATTTTTTTTTTTTTGTATTTTTGCATTATATAATTTTGTATTCTTCCTTTTATTAATTGTAAAAAGAATGGATATTTTTGCAATTGGAGATCAGGGATTTGTTACTTTCCATGTGTGTTGAAAGTATTAGATGTTTACTTTCATATAATATATATATA
>NW_018165240.1:184619-191426 GCF_001263595.1 Phalaenopsis equestris
AGCGGAGCATGTTTCCCGCGTGTTCAGCTTGTTTACACCCCTATATATGTATATATATAGATATATATAGATATATATATATATATATATAATTTTTTTGTGAGCAATGCATGCAAATTCCCCAAAATTTTATGAAGTCAAAACTAAATCATGAATTATAATGAGCAATTTGAAGTGAAGAAATTTAAGTTGAATTGTAGGAGAAATATAATTTAGAATTTTGTTTTATTCAAGTATTTTTAATTATTTATTGTAGGCCAAATTTATGTTATCTTGCTTAAACTCTTAATCAAAATGGACTACTAACAATGCAATTGGTTCCACTTTTCTTAATAATTTCCAATGGTTTAGAGGGTTGAATATGTAATTTCTCAAATTTGACAAAGTGGTGTCTCATAAGTCTAATATGAATCAAGATATGGCTTCCTTCTTCATGTAACTATGATCAATTTTAGCAACTATGGTTTAGCTTCATCCTTGGAATCTAATTTAGGTTGAAGCTTTAATGTGGGTTTATGAAGCGCATTGAAATAAGTCCTCTCTATTGGCTTCATTTGCATAACTTTTAGATAAAATAAAGACACATGGAAATTGTTAAACTTCTAATACAATGAGATTAAGGAAAATTAATTAACATAATAGCATTTAAGCCAAGCTTCAAGATTTAATTATAAGCATTATCATAAGAGTTCACAATCATGTAAAGGACAATAATACTTTCTCATTTTATGGAGGAGTTTACTAATTGGAAAGTTGTGCACATTCTATGTTAAGAGTTATACTTAATACAATTTTATGCTACCATAATTAAGAAATTAGTTTATCTAAAATGTTTTGGAATAACTTACAAGCATAAATATGATTCTAAAGACTAACTCCTATTGTAAGAAGAAAGTTAACCAAGAATATTTTCTACACACTTTGTTATAAGACCAAATATGAGGATGTGTCGAGTTTAACTAAATTTAATTTAAAATTTTTATTTTTAATTATAGTAATCATATAATTAGATATTTATTTGAGCAATTAATCATTAATAATAATTTTATTAAATAATTGTATTAAATATATTCATTCATTAATAAGTGATTAATTATTCTTGTTAAATCTCTGTGCTAGAGTGCACACGTCTCAAGAGATAGAGCACGAAAGTAAAGAGAAGCCACGAGGCAATATGAATTTGGTGAAATGAGTGTATAACCCTATATTCATTAAACACCCCCTATTTATAATCATAGGTGGCTTAGGTTTACAATTACATTACTATGCCTATTTATCTTGTCGGTTAGAAGGTATTTCTTGTCTTTTTCTTAATCCCGAGTAGTTAATATAACTACATATCTAATACAAATAACTAAAGGGACACCAATATCATGAATAGTTGCGAATATCAGATATAATACTTGGCAAGACAACTGATTTTTACTTCAAGTTGTTCGTCACTTAATTGCTGATTGATTGCGTGAGCCAGTCAATTCAACCAGTCATTTAGTTTCGATGGATTACAGACCATCTGGACAAGTGTATTGAGTTAGTCGATCTCTTGATAATCTTCCGTATGCAATTCCAATCGGAAATCATGAAGTCCTTTTGAACTGCTTGATATCTTTAAGATTCATGCTGACATTTTTCCTATATAAATATTAGTTCCCCAATTTTCTTGCTCATTATCAACTACAATAAGGACAAGAAAATGATTAATTAAATCTCATGAAAGCATAATGATTACTTCCTAGTCTTTCGTGCTCATATGATCTCTATAAATAGGTTCAGTGCTCTTTCCTCTCATCCCCATATTGGATTTCAAACACAATAATGTTGACGTGAGAGCTTCAGACCGTTTTGATGACGATGCACTTCTAACGGCTCTCGAAGAGCTTCAGCTCCCTCCTCAGCCTGTTCCTATTGCAGTAAACGAAAAAAATGAAGAATAAGTAGGTGGCGGTGAGGAAGAAATGCAAGGACCATGTAATTGATTTAAATGATCAAGTTGCGTCTTTTGTTGGCCCCAATGTCGATTGACCAGAAAAAGTAGCAAGAGTGGAGAAAGATTGAGAGCCTCAGGCTCCTCTCATGGATCATGTTTCGTTCATCGAGGAAAAGTCTCACCTGGTTGATCCTATCACTCAGGAGTTAGTTGGTGTTCAGGAACAACTTAGTACAACGATGATTTATGACTCTTAAGTGCATACTATCAACACTTCCATCCAAGATTTGCCCATTTCTTTCGAATTAATTATGGATGCTGGGATTCCGACCGATTTGGGTATGCGGTCAGCAAATGTTGTTGTTGATCCTACAATTCCAACAATCGTGCTTCATCAACCAATCGGAGAGAGCCAACAACTGACTAGTGATGCGATCAATTAGTTATCCAATATTTTCAATACTTCCCAAAGAATTGATGGTGGTTAGCAGCAGTCTTCCGAATCGCGGGAACATAAAATGAATGAAATGGTAGATTATTTTGAGTGGGCAACTAGAGGATTAGACAATGATGTTGTTCAAGATCTGCAGACTCGGGTTGAGAGGGTGGAAGGAGAAGACACGCTCTCAGTGATGAGGTGATGGCTCTCCGGACTGAGTTATAGGTCGATGGGACTCAAAAAGTGGTAGATCGGGGCAATTATTTCAAGCTAGGGGATGAACTATTGCTTAAGTGTGTGTGTGTGTGTGTGTGTTAAAGTGATGTGGTGTGACCGTTTTTTTCCATACATAGACATTTAGAATGATGTCCCTGCGCGTTTCGACTTCCACACCACTTTTATTATAAATAGGTTAAAGAGAGTTGTGTTTAAGAATTTTCCAAACCCTTCTAATTCTTCCCTATTTTCCTTTTTCCCTCATGGCTCGTAAGTACTCTCCTAATGTTTTTGACACTTGCTCTGTTGTCGATTCTTCTGTCTTAACTGAAGATGATGCGCAAAAGTTAATGTGCTATGTATTTGACAATACCATGAAACTTCGAGCCATTAGGAGTTTCGACCGAGCGGCAAGCAAGTTTGGAGACGACCTGGTGTTCTATCAAGATCAATTTTGATGCGGTTTGAGGCTCTCATTTTGTACCATCCGAAGGATTTTTTTAATCGGTATGGAGTGGTTTTGACCCAAGTCATGCCAAACTCGATAGCCACGATTATGAGGTTCACCATCTTTTGCCGCCATTCGGGCATACCGTTGTCAACTAACTTGTTTAGCTAGTTTTTATTCAAGATTGACAAGGATGGTCTGACTGAATTCTTTGTCGGTTATAGACTCTAACTTTTGGGATTGTTAAACAAGATAAAAGATCAGAGAAAGTAGTTTCTAGCTGGATCTTGCTCCACCTGCTAGGGGACCAGCGTTGTTGGTATCAATTTTTAATGTCACGAGTGTAGGACATTTGCTTGACTAACTCAGGATGATTTATTATTCACTCATAGTGTCTCGTAGCCAAAGACACCCACATGAGACTTCCTGGTACATGTTTAGGTCCTGAAACCAAGGTCTGCGTTGACTCAGACTTGTAGTCCACTATTTGGCTATTTGGCAGTGTTAGCTATGATATGAGACGTATCTGATGTTCATTGTAATGTTTGAAGACCTTGCTCCGTCTATTTGGAGCTCTCATGGTCAAAGAAAGCTGTCGAACCTTCCCATTGGCATTTCCGAGAGGATTAAAGTTTGGAACGCTGTAATCGCGCGACATTTCAGGGCATTTATTGACACTGAAATCCTTGAAGTAATACCCATAATTTTTTTTTTGAGTTATGGAACTATATTTTAGTCCTACACACTCTCACATAGCTTACGGATCGAAAAAAAAGCCTTCGTCGAACCTTTCCGGTGAAAACATGGGTTTTCGTGGCTAGACCGACGCCTACGAGCCAGCCCTGGCGCATGGCGCCAGTTTAGGCGCCTAGGCGCCCAAAACATACCAACGGGGTGTTTTGGCGTCAACCCTCTGGCGCCTAGGTGCCAGTCTCCTAGAAAGTAGGTGCCCGGAGCTGCTCGAAAGGCACGGTTTTCAAATCGAGCCAATGGAAACTGGGGACCGCGACGCCTAGGTGCCAGTCCAAATCCTGAGACCGATTTTTTTTTCTCATGATTTTCATCATTTTGACCCAGACCTAGCCCTATGCAGGCAAAATTGCAAGTTTTATTGGTCTTTGGGGAGATTTGCATGGGTAGAGGCGAAAATAGGTAGAATAATCCCAGCAACGTGTATGGAATTCACTCGAACACGTTCGTCTGGCATCTCCTCCACTTGTGCCTTCTCCCATGACAACAAACTCCTTCAACCTTCCGACACGAATCAAATCCTCCACTAGATTTCTAAGGCGTCGCCATTCCTCAGTATCATGACCGTGATCTCGATGATAATGACAGCATTTGTTGGGATTTCAGAGGGAATCTCCAGTTCTTGTTGGTGTCTGTTTCTTAAAGTATTCATTGTTTTGGATGACCTCTACCAATTCGGCCATTAAGACTCTATAGGGAGTCATTCCTTGCCTCTTACGGTACATGGGCTCATATTTTTTAGCATGTATTCTCTAATCGTTACCTTTAGGAGTTCGATCATTCTCATAATTAGAACGACGAGAAGATTTATGATTGCTCTTCTCCTTCAAAACTTCACCTTGGGCAACCCTTTTCTTTGAGCGATGCTCAAATGTCTCTGATTTTGGTTTGGAGGGACCAGTAACATTCTCATCGACAATGATATAATTATTGGCTATCTTCAATAGTTCAGCTAGAGAATTGGGCTCGCACAAATTGAATTCAAACTTGAAGTGAGCTCCTCTTACCTCTTGAGTTAGAGCAGTTTGTGCGATTACTAGATGTAAATCCTATACTTCTAGCATTTCTTTCTCGAAGCGGGTGATGTAAGAATGAAGGCTTTCGTTCTCACCTTGCTTGAGTTGTAGCACGGCCTGAGATTTGTTCTTCGATTTCTAGATGCTGGTGAAGTGAACGACAAACACCTTTTTGAACTCAACAAAAGAACATATTACTCATGGTGACATGTTATTGAACCACCTGAGTGTCGTCTCTTTCAATGTGGTTGGAAACATATGATACTTCATGCGTCATTGATCTGTAGCATACCGATCGCTAACTCAAATGCAACCACATGATCAGTTGGATCACTCTTCCCTTTATAGGAATTCATGTGCGTAGGCCAAAATTTGGCTAACGACTCGACTTTCTGAATCAGTCGGGAGACATACCATATGGGAATGGTGGTCGGAGGGCTTCCTCTTGTGTCGACCAGTTCCTCCACATTAGTGTAGACCCAACATCTTCATACTAAGAATTTTCTCATTCTTCAATTACTGGAATTGCTCTCCGACCTCCAGGAACTTGTGGTTCCTCTCGGCCACGTGAGGTTGGGTTCTGTGAGACTCTTCTTCGAGGGGAGGCAATTGAACTCACATTCACAGAATTGCCTCTTGGAGGGCATTAAACAAGCCAACCATCTGGTTTTTCAACTCCTGCATCTACTGTTGTATACATTCGGCTAGTCTCCCCTTCTTGCACCGCTCTTTTTCTTGTCTGGGGTATGCTCACGCTCATTACACCACCTTTTAGGATGTTAAATCTCGAATTGTCCTACAGTAGGCACACCTTGAGAGATAGAACACAAAAAGAAAAGAGAAGCCAATATGAAGTTTGGGGAAATGCGTGTGTAACTCTTTATCCATAAAACTACCCCTATCATAGGTAGCTCAAGTTTACGATCACAATATTATTTTTTTTTATCTCGTCAGTTAAAAAGTCTTTATTGTCTTTCTCCTAAACTTTGGTAGTTAATTTAATATTCTCTATAATATGAATAATTGAATGAGTGTCACTTTCATGAATAACTATAACCATCTGAGACAATACATGACAAGATAACTAATTTTTACTTCTAGTTGTCGGTTGCTTAATTTCGGCCAATTCAACCTTTCGTTTAGGTTCAATGAGATTATCAATCGTCTGGGCAAGTGTATTGAGTTGGCCGGTTTTTTGAGTTAGCCAGTCTCTTGATAATATTATGTAATTCCGATCGTAAATCATGAAGTCCATTGGAATCACTTTATCTCTTTAAGATTAGCGCCAACATTTTGCTTACATGCAATTCATTAAATTAATTTATGTATTAACATTCTATTAAAATAATTGAAATTAATGTATAATTTATTTTATTAATTACTAATTAAATAATAAAATATAAATCTATTTAATTATAATTAATTCTATAACATAGTAATTAATAAACCTTCTTCCCGTTCCCCTCCCACCTGCCCGAAACCCTTACGCGCCTCGCTCTCCGCCCCCACCACACCCCCCAGCCAATTCGTGGCGGAACAGCGAACGCTCGGCATACTGTCCCGGTTAGAGCTAGCTGCAGGCAACCACGGGATAACGGCGTACAAAGACCTCCGTAGTTCCCTTACTTCTCCTCCTTCCGCTCCGTTCCTACCAGACACCATTGAGGTCCCCTGCATTCGCTTTCTTTAGCTTCCACAAATCCAGTAAAATCTTCTTCCAATGGGACATGCTGAATCCTGGATTCAAACGTTTATGTTTGGCAGGTTTTAAGTTATATATTGCTTAAACCCTAGTCAAAACCTGCTACCAAACTGCTTCGAATCTTGCTACTGAAGAGCCCTAGAGAGAGCTAGAGCGAGAGAGATGAGGCTAAAGAAGCAGAAGAGGCATCGTAAAGTTGTTAGGTTCTATTCGGCATGCTTCGGTTTTAGGGAGCCGTACAAGGTTCTCTGCGACGGCACCTTCATCCACCACCTTATCCTCCACGATCTGACACCTGCCGACGACGCT
>NW_018165240.1:191436-194776 GCF_001263595.1 Phalaenopsis equestris
TGTCAAACCTTCTTGGAGCTCGCGTCATCCTCTTCACCTCCAGGTTTTTTCTCTATCTAAATCTTTCCCTTCCTTATTTTCTTCCTTTATCTCTCTCAATGTGATTCTGATAGTCCATTGCAGATGCGTGATCGGGGAGCTCACAAGCCTCGGGGAGTCCCACGCCCTGGCTGTCGAAGCTTCGCGTCAGATCATAACGGCAGTGTAATTATCTTTTTGCTGATGCTAACTGTTATCTTCCATTCATACTTTTTAGAAGGGCTTTTGTGATTTTTTTTTTCTGTGTTGTTATTAGGTGTGATCATGAGAAAAGGGTGGATGCAGAAACCTGCATACAATCCATAATTGGAGAGACCAATTCAGAGCATTTCTTTCTTGCCACACAGGATTCAGAAATTCGGAAGAAGTTCAGGGAGGTTGGTCGTTTATTCTCTGTCCATTCCAGGCTATATTCTTGCATGCTGTTATTTGATCCCAAACGAGCAATAATGCTGTGCTTCTATGTGATTGATATTGTTTTCGCGTGACAAAAAATATAGATTTTTTATTTTTGGATAAAAAAGATTTTCTTTTTTCTTTAGGAAGATTTACATGCATACCACTCAATTCTTAATGTATTTACACATCTAACGCTTAGGCTTCGTTTTACATTTGCTGATTCTCCAGGAAAGCATGAACTTGCAAAAAAATTGGTTTAGGATTTCCTGCCCAAAATTGATTTACTATGTGATATAAAACTTTTTAATTTGCTTTGAGATGAGCGCAATATGTGGAAAATCAATCAATTTCACTTATCTTAAATTAAATACAACAGGTTCGAAACCCATCTTCACCAAATTGTAGTCAGGATGTGCTCACCCATTTTTTCATTGAAGCTTTAGGGTTTGTTTCAGATCAATTTTATTTTTTGTTTTTGTTTTTAAAAAAATGGTTGTTTATTGCGCTTTTTACATGCTTTCGTTTTTGTTCCTAAAACCAAATTAACATAATTAAAACAACTTTTTGGTTTTTAAAGTTTTTTTTAGGGTTTGTTTGGGATCAATTTTATATTTTGTTTTTGTTTTTGTTTTCAAAAACATGTTTGTTTACTTTGTTTTTTGCATGCTTTTATTTTTATTTATAGAACCAAATTAATATATTTTTAAAAACACTTAAAACAACTTCTAGGTTTTTCAAGTGTTTTAAAATAATATACTTTAATCAAATAGCCAAATATGTTCTGTTTCAAATCAAAATATAAAAAAAATTAAAACAAAAAGTATAAAAAGGTGATCCTAAACTGACCCTTAGCATGTTCAACCCTAATATGAGTAATGCATTGTATTAAAATGAACAATAAGTATCACATGATAGCATCACATTTATGTAGATTTGGAATATTAAATAGATTTAGGGTTTGATTGCTTATTGCAAAGGATTGAAGGAATTTTAGGTTCAGATGTTGAATAAATGCAATCATGAATTGCCTTGCATGGTTTTGTTCTATTTTTTGTTGCTCTCTTATTGTCATTAAACCCGCAGTTAAAATTAATTTGGTAATTCCCAAGTATGTTGTAAGTAATACTGTACAGATTGAGCTGCATATTTTATGAACATCTCTCTCAAAATATGCCTTCGACTATTCACTGATTTCATATGATATTACATGCTGTGGAATACCTTTAAATTTTTATCATATCAAGATTATATTGCATCTCTTCTTAATATTTGATTTACTTTTACTTAAAAATATTGGTTAATATTTAGAATCAGTTAAGCAATGTAGCTAGCAGTTTGCATGTGTGTCATATCTATGATTACCATTATTTTTTCTGAAGGGCTGCCAATTAAATAGAGAATGAAGCATTTTCTTACATGTTAATGAGCACCATGGCCTGCAAAGAAGCTTGAGAGAACACTTAGTATTATCTTGGTATTTTTGTGAACTTTGTAATGCATCTGGGTTAAAGATATTTTTGCATTATCTTACCGAAAAGAAAAATCACCAAAATTTTTATATTGAATTTCAGTGAAAGGAAGGCTTAAATTGAATTGATTTATCACATGTAAACGTTAGTGGCTTGTTATTATATAATTTTCCAAGGTGGGGACAACAAAACTAATGATATTTTTTAATTCCATTTAATGCCTCATAGTGCCTGAGTTTCTTACTATATTTGTGATTATATCGGCTATTTGAATGTTTTGTATATAGAAAATATGGGTAGCTTTTCTATTTTTTTCAACTTTTTATCATCTACTATTTTAATGTGTTTTCATTTACGAAATTTAGGTACCTGGCGTTCCTGTAATTTATGGTTTGAGAAACTCTCTGTTTCTGGAGCAACCCTCCTTAAATCAAAGAGAATTTGTAAAATCAACGGAAGAAAAACGGTTGCATATGAATGAATCAGATTATCAAAAAATATGGAAGAGGGAATTAAAAGAAAAATTGACATCAGCTGGAGAAGTTTCTAATTCTGTGGATGTGAATTTTGCTAAAAGAAACAGGAACAATCTGGTGAGAACACTTGATCTGGTGGATAAAGCTAGATTCAAAAAGAGGAGGGCGAAGGTTAGCATTTGTTCTTTCTCATCTTTTATTGTATGCTAGTGAACGAGCTTGGAAGATCATTTTCTTTATTCATTTACTTGTTTTTGTCATAATTGCGAATTCTAATTCAATTGATGGTAGAAAATGCACAAATGGGGCTACTTCATGATATTGATGTGGACATATTGTGAATGAAAAAGGATAATATAATGATGCAGTTAGAATTGATGTAGAATGATTTACGTAAAATAGATTTAGTAGGCAATACAAATAAATTAAGAATGATGAATAAAGTGATCCTAAGTTAAAGCTAGTGTGATGATGATGACCATGATTGTATAATAAATTGTCTTAAGCCCATAGTTTAAAATTGCGCAATTTAAGGCGCACGTTGAGGCCTGCCTTAAATGCAATTCTGAAGAAAAATGCTTTAAGGTGTACACCTCACAAGTGCTCCTCGCCTCAATTCCGCTGAGGCATGCGCCTCTTGTGCTTAAAATTTTTTCCGATTTATTAGACGGTTCAAATATGAACCAAAGCCGCATTATCACACACAAGAGCTTCACTCTCTCCAAGGAAGCTTCCCAGCTTCGCCTGCTATAGCTTCTATCGCTTGCACCGCCATCGCCGCTTGTTGTTTCTGCCGCCGACTCTGCCACTATTGATTGTTGTTTTCGCTACAACAACCATCTGCTTATTCTATAATTGTATGTTGCTCCCACTGCAGCCGCTGCCATCTACTAATCCTGTTGCAGCCACCACCGTCTACTACTAATGTTGCAACCACCACTTGTTGATCCCACTGAA
>NW_018165240.1:194806-217530 GCF_001263595.1 Phalaenopsis equestris
CGCCGCCCCCGCCGTGCCCGCCACTGTCTCTAGTTGCTTTTGTTGTCTTTATGGTCGAGTATTGCCCTAGCTTATGATTATTTATTATGTTTTTGTTTAAATTTATGGATGTAATTATGTTGGTTGGACAAAAGAAATGAAAGAAGTCTATTATGCTTGTGCTAAACTTATCTTCTGTTTTACTTTAATATTTTATATTACCTTCATTTTATATTTTATGTTAGTTTAATGATTTGATGAAGTGATTTTAATATTAATTTTTTTTAAAGCAAGTTGTTACATGATATTTTGCGACTTATGCATTTGTTATTTAGTATAAATTTAATTTGTCAATTTTATCATTCTGAAATGTTATTTTGTCTTTCTTTGTTATATATATAAGTTATGATTCTAATATATTATCTCTTTAATTTTGACTCGTGTAATTTTCAATTTGTGAGGGTTACACCTCGGACCACTTCGAGGCGCCTCACTTACGAAAAAAAGCCTTAGTACCCAATTTTAAAAGTTGCTTAAACGTTAAAGTTGTCGAGGGATTCTATGGGGTAACTTTTAGCTATAGTAACTCTATATTTGGGTTACTCTAATTATAGTATATGAGAAATAACATTTATTCCTTTTTGTTTTGGTAAGGGCAACAATATTCATTTCAATATCACTCTCACGCTGATATGTAAATATCAAAAAGCTAAGCTTATCAGTCTTTTTTTTCCCCTTTCCCAAATTGGGGTTTTGTCAATATTTTGGTCAGAATGTAAACAATATGATGTAAGGAATACACACACACACACACAAAGATCTCTTTTGAACTTTTTTTCTTTAATATATTGTCAATCTACCTCCACACATTCGGTTCAATTATAATTGACGTGGTTGTTTAGATTGATATCAACATTATATTTATAATATATTATTATAGGAATCTTCTAGGAGTACCTTAAGGCTATGAAGCATGGACACATGCACGACATTATATGATATTGCAACACGGCGTAATTGTAAAAAATATGACACAATACGACATGAACACATTTTTAATATTTACTAAATTACTAATATCAATGTAATTTTTTAATATTTTTCACTAATGACAGCACAAAATAAAATATGCAATCATTAAGAAGAATTTATATGATAAAATTTATTTTTGGAATATGAAAATTACATTCAAAATATTAAAACATCACCAAAACACTTAATACCAATGTCATTCATAATAAAATGAAGCAAAATATAATAAAATATAATAACACAATCATCACTAATTGGAGTTAATATATTCAATAGTGGTGCCATCATTAATGCTAACTCCATCGCCCTCATCAATGATGTCCTCACCTTCATCAATGAAAAACATAATTTCTAAGCATGACTCATTACGAGAAAGATTAGCAACTTCAAGAATCTCAATTTCATTCATTATAGCTAAGGCATCTCCACCATCCCATAAGTTTGTGTCCTCTTGAGAATATTTTAGGCTCCTCCTAGATAGAAGACAAAGATTAGTATGAATGAATATCAAATCTTCACCTCGTTGAGTGATTTTGTTCTTCTTAAGTGAATTGATAAAAAAATATGTACTCTATTTTTTTCACAACAAGAAGACGAGCATGATTAAGTCAACAATTTGAAGGCTAAACTTTGTAGTTGTGGGGAATTTGCTCTATAAATCATGCACCACTCCTTTTCATCATAATAACTCTAGAAGCCATGGAGTCATGATCAACGAAAATATCGCTAAGTTCAAGGAAATAACAAACTCCAAATTAATAATTGATCTTTCTTCAATATTTAGGAAAATTCTCTTTAAGCATTTATTTCTCTTAATCTTTATATTTTTATGTGGAGCAACACGATTTGGAGCTTCACTTAGCCAAGTGTGACCGCAATTTGTAATAAAAAAATGCATTTATAAATGAAAATTAATCTAAGTTAGAATTAATAAAGAATAAGCATCAAACCAAATCATACATTCAATTAAGAGTGAGCTAAACAATGAAGAGTGTTAGTTTTATTCCATACCTGTACAAGAATATTATGTACAACTTTGTAAAAAGTGCAGTATTCATTGGTCCCCTTTCTCTCGTGTTGATATATAGTATCTTTCACATTTTTTATCATAAAATCTCACATATCATAGCAAGCTGGTGACAAGATTTATCTGTGCAACCAATCTCAACATTCATATACATGTTCTGTTATAAAAATAATATAATTAATTTTATCCCACCACACCTCATTCAAGATTTTTTTTCCTAACAAATGTTCTCTTGTTTATAGCATTTTTATGATACATGCTCTACTAGTCACTGACCGTCATTGTTTGTAGTCCTTATTTTATTGCTTTGAATCTCGTAAGCATGACTATTCTTGATGTAAAACGAGCCTATTCAATAGCCAATATTTTGAACTTTATAAACTCATTGAACATTGATAATCTAATTGAATGATTTATTATATAATTTTTTATAAAATTGACCTCTCTTGTTATGTCAATTATCCGACTGGATTGCTCGTTAGCTATCACATTTCATTTTTATATTCTTTGGAGCATATATATTCTCCAATGCCAAGTTCAATATATGAACAATGCAAAGAGTTCAAAAATTATGAGGATATTAAGCCCCAATCAAATTTTTTGCAGCTTTGTATACATGTGCATTATTAGTGATTACTTGAACCATGTTATCTGAACCTATGCATACTATTGCTTATTTAAGTTCATTAGCAATGTAAAATTTATCTTTATATACCCTTTCACAGTTAATAGCTTTTATAAACATTGATTCATATTCTGTGTGCTCATGAAATTAATGAGAGGCCTTTTTTATGCATCTGACCAACCATCACATACCACGATAACTTCTTTTTCAATCCAATTCTTCTTTATAGGTTTAGACATTCTCTCAACACACACTCTCTCTTTTAGAAGCAAGGTTATTCTTAATAGATTATATAATTAGGAGGAATATATCCAGTTCTTGGGTTGTTGGTTGTATATGAGACACCTTCAAGAACTTCTGAATAATACATTCGAGCAATTTTTTTCATGTAAATTTTCTCTATTTTGCAAATTAATTGCTCTTTCAATAACACTATTGCATGACATTCTCTTATGATCATAATTATTACCTTCTATTTTAAATAAATGTCCACTTGACTGAGTGTTACACAATTGATTGGAACTACTTTTTTTAAACACAATTTTTTTGCTGTGCTCTGCATCAATATCCAACTTTTGCATTTCTTGAATTTATGTCAAAGTTACTTTGGGACATGCTCGAATATCAACTCCAGTTGTCGAAGTAAGTGTGCTCTAACCATAAAATATATTTCCTTAAACTTGCTTTGACAGAATTGATACTGAAATTCTACGTTGTCTCGTACTCCTATTGATCCCAATATCTCTATTTTGGTGACATATGCTCATAAAGGCTTTGTCTTGTCCTCTATGAGATACCAATCAAATTAGAGGCACTTGTAGATGCCATTATCCCATTAATCAATTGCGGAAATTATAAACATATAAAATTCATATACATAGAGAGAGAATACTACATAAATGAATATATCGCATAGATGAACATATTTGAAGAGAATAATTGTGAATAATCTCATGGCCACATCGTAGATTGTCAATTTAGCTTAATGTTTTTAAGCAATTCTTGTTCAACTTGGTAATTGCTCAAGTTTGAGAAATTATCAAGTTAAACTTTATAATAAAAAGGATTAACCCATCATCTAGAGAAATTATTCTGTATTAAAACTAAAGAGTAAGGATATAAGAATTAGAGAATGAAAAGAGCTTAAAACCATCCTATACGAAAAAAAAAAAATCTAGGAAAAGCAAAATTATGTTGTTACAATTAAAGACACTAGCATTGAATCCTATATTTAAGATGAGGCTTACCACTGGAGTTAAACCTTGAATCTAAATGTAATGTAGTGAAATCAAGAAACTTATAATTTGAAAGTTGAAACACTATGTAAGTTAAAAAAAAAAACCAAAAAACTTTATTCTTTTTTTATTTTCTCAATATGACTGAACTAATCTAAGTATTTTGACTTTGATGTAGTTGTCTTAATGGAAATATTTGATATGTTAAATTGTCATGAATTTAAAAATTAAGTACTGCAACTTAGGGCCCGTTTGGGACCGCGGTCCCCCTGCGTCGCGGCGATGAGACGCGAAGTTCGATTGTTTGTTTCGGCGTCCTGCCGCAAAGCAGGACGCAAATCTGGTGAAAAGCTCGCCGCGGGTTGAAGCCTGCGGCCCGCGTTCATGGGGGAGCTGTTCGAAGCGTTCAACTATAATACTCTCTAGACGCTGAAGCTCTCACTAGGGTGAGAGAGTGAAAGATCGGAGAAGATAAACATAGCAATGGCGAAGGGTACGGCGGAGGTTGGAGGAAAGATCAGAGGGAAAATTTCTGCTCGAATCCCGCACGCCGCTGCTCTAGTTAAGCTCCCATCGCTTCTCCACCCGCTCCACCAGCTCCTCTCATGAAGCTCGCGCTGCTCCACCCGCTCCACCAGCGAATACCTTACACCAGCTCCTCCCGTGAAGATCCAGCCGCTCCTCCACCCGCTCCGCTAGTGAATCCCTACACCAGCTCCTCCTGTTAAGCTCCCGCCGTTCCTGCACCCGAATAACGTTGGAAGGATTCCTTTCAGTGTAAAATCCTGCTAACTTAATTTTAATCCGTTATCATACAACATTGAAATGATTTAAGGAATTTCTTCACTTCTTTTTTGTAGAGGGTCTTGGGAATTTGGTGGACTAGAATTTGGTGAAATGTGTGTATTTAGGTTCGTATTCTAACCTTGCATGTATGAAGAAAAAAATGGAATATTTATATACATACTGCTCAATTCCTCTATATTTACCTGTCTAACACCTAAACTTCAATTTATACATACATCCCACCTTTCCTAGGCAAAAGAAGCTTTATTTCAATGTTTTATAAAGTCAAAATGGTTATCTTTTTAAGCCTAAATGATAATTCATGATCAAGTTATTTCTCTTTTGGGGGAATTTTTTGTTCTATCTAGTGTGTTTAGAAGTTTAAAAGATGCACCATCCCATAGATGCATTCTGGTTGCAATTTATGTTGCAATTTAGTTGCAATTTATGAGTTCTCAAAAAAATAAAGATGTATGGAGTTAGTAAAAAATGTACATTGGATATTTTGTAGTTTTATGTTTGCAAATGTCTTAAAAAAATAAAGATGTATGGAGTTTGTAAATGCGATGGCCTATATGACGGTTTGGCCTGGTTGGCAAGTCTTACTTTCATAATTACTTGTAATTTTATTAATTTTTTTCTTTTTCTTAGCATTTTTAGTATTCACTACTAAGTGAGTGGTGTATTCGTACTTTTGTTATGTTTTGAAGTGAAATTCTGCTTCGAAAGTATCAGAAGTATTGTTATCACAGTTCTGTTTTAAACAGTTTTACCAAACAAGGGTAACATGGTCATTTTTTCAGAAACAACTGCCCCAAAATTGTTTTCACACAACTGCACCAAACAAATAGCTAGTTTTCCCGCAGCAGCTTCCTGGGGCAGCATAGCTGCAGTTGAAAAGCTTAAAAGCTGTAGCTGCAGCTGCGCCAAACAGAGCCTTAGCCACTAAAGATAATCAACTTGATTATATGGTTATTAATGTTGGCTCACTCATGAAGTTTTTAGTGATTTGTTCTTAAATGAGATGATAATTTATTCATATATGTAACACCTAAATATTATTTTTTTATATAACTTATAAGATAATTTCAGGAAAAAAAAAACATAAAAGCAAGATAAAAATGCATATCAAAGGCAAACGTGCATAAGTGAAAATATTCATATAAAAAATACACAAAAGCAAACTAAAAAAAAACATAAACAAAATAAATGCTAGACAAAGGTGGAACGACTCAATAGCTAAACCTGAATGCTGGCACGAAGGTCTATGGATTGTGTTGAAGCTCTGGATCTCGTCGAAGGTCATGTTGAAGCTCTGGGTAGCATTGACGCTTTGAATCGTGCCCTAGCTGACGTCGACGATGCTCCGGAATTCGTTGATGATGCTCTGGATCGTGTCGAAGCCCCCACTTTGATCAAGTTTACTGGAAGGCTCCCTTGCTTCGACAGTGATGCTCGATTACTGCTCGAGAACACCACAGCTTTGATGTTGTGTTGCCTCCTCGGATTATGTTTTGACGCTACTCAAATTTAATCTCCTGTATTGGTGTTGAGTGGTGTCCAACCTTACATGTACCGAATTAAACGGAGACTTCCAACACAATTAATAGCTTGTCAGGCACATATTGGCCTGTGTCGAAGCCGTGTCCGTGTTTGACACGGGTACGGCACCTGTTTTGAGGTGTCAGTGCTCCATAGCCTTCAACTAGATTAATTCACTGGTCCATTATTTTAAGGATTTAAGTTTTACTTTAGCACTACTTGCCACAACATTTTTTTTTCTTCTCAGTTATTTATAAGATTATTCACGCATAGGTGTAGTATCCTATTGTAAATCTTCTGTCAACTATATAACTTTCCCAATTAGCATCATCGTTGGTTTTTATAATTCTGAATTTCCCTTTCTTAAATAGTAGCCCTCCTTTGAGGTTCCTTTTTGGATAATTGAGTATCCTTGTAACATATTAATGCTTTCTTTAAGAGGTGCTTGCATGAACTAGCTTGTCTTGCTAATAACAGATCAATGCTAGCTATGTTATAAGCCAAATAGATGAGTTTCCAACAACCTTTGTATCTTCCTTCATCAACTCGAGAACTGGTGCTAAGATTACTTAATCTCATGTTAGGATTCGTTTGAGGTCAGTAGGCTTACTTCTAGTTAAATTGGTTTCTTTTAAGAGATAAACTAATAAGATATCTACAGCATATTTTCTTTGAGAAGTGATGAGGTTAAATTTATTTCTAGAGATTTGCATTCGACGAAAACTCCTAAAATGCCCAAGGTTTTTGATTTTGAACCCTTTAGGGATTTTTTTTTTCCTTTCAAAGTACTTAAATCATGATTTCATATAATAATGATATTATCCACGTACACCTTTAGTGCGGTAGACTTACCATCTTTATGTCTCTAAAATAAGATTAAAATCCATTTTAACCACTGAACTTTAACTCCAGAAGTTTTCTCCTCAATCTTTTTAATAATATATCCACAATTTCGTAATCTATCACACTTATGTATTACTTATTTTCCAAATAATATGATTACTAATTATTAATGTCACAGCACTTAATTTCATATCATTCGTATAATCTTTGTTTTAGTAATTCTAAAAGTAGTTTTTTAAACACTCTTATTATTATTTTTTTTCACATATTTTAGTGGATGTATCATCGACTAGAACTATCATCAAGAAAATACATACATTAAGATTATTCATTTTGAATTAACTTTGTAAACGTCTCCATAACCACAATGACACTAGACTTTGCATAATTAATAAATAATAGTATGCTAATAATGAAAACGACACTTTATCTTAGAGCACAACTTCATGCTATGTTTTTTCAAGTTGGAGAGTAGTAGATCTCTTTTTTTGAAGTTTCAACGATCTTAAAGGAAATAGAAAAGCTCACTGTTTTATTCTCTTCTCTCTCTCTCTCTCTCTCTCTCCATATTATCCTTTTTTTTCTCCATTTTTATCTGTTTCTATTTTTTTAGATGAGCAGTTTTAATTAAGATGCTTTTGGGTATTCATAAATTGGATTCTTCAATTTGCATGCATAGGAATGGGTGGAGTGTATTTCTCTTCGGGAATTATGCTAGGCAATGGTGTTGAATAGGTTGGGTAAGAGTGTCATATGCATGAGGGGGAAATTGCAATTTCTTTTTCTTAAAAACAAAGAAAAGGTGGTATTGGCCTGGGATACTCGATACTTGATTTCAGCATTGAAATTTATTGGAATAGGATGCTTAGTTTAGGACAGGATTGTTAGATTTTTATTGTTGGATCAGGTGGCGATGCATGTAGAGGAGTTTTAGTAGATTGGGTAAATATCTAAATTAAATTCTAATTTTGAACTTGCATTCAAATTTTTTAAGGTTTTGTTAAGATGCTTTTGGGGGTAATTAAAGGAATCTTTGTGATGATGTGAAAGAGAAGACGTGTGAAGAGAAAAAAGTGTAGGATTAGAATGAAAATTTAGAGAATTGGTTTGGCAAACCTATAATAATTTGTTGTATTAAGGACGACAACAAACTTTTATCCCATTAAGTGTGGTCGGCTACATGAATTCTTTTTCCCCATTGTGTCCTATTGAGTGTCATATTTTAATAAATTAAGATCAGTTTTTATGCAATGTGCCGAAGTCTTTTTAGGTCTACCTCTAACTTTCTTAATATAAGTCGAATCTAAAACATCTCCTCTCCTAACCAGATCATCAAATGGTTAACGTTTATTGTGAACAAACCATCTGAGATGACTCTCTCTAGTATTGTCTGTCATTAGAGCTACGCCAATGTTTTCACGGATATATTCATTTCACATTTTGTCTAGCACGAAGAACACTAATCAAGCACCCTGTTCATCGGACTACCCTATTAGTTTGTTTTGAAAATAAATTTTATCTAGGCAATGTAACTTGCTTGACTAATCCGGTGACCCATCTTGTAGTGGACAAGGTTTGACCTCATAGGGTCGTCCGTAGCTTCGCCGGGATGAAATACCACATTTAGTTCAAGCTAATTGGTGAAATTTTCTAACACCTAAACATCAATTGTTCTAGTTGCATACTTATGTATTTACATATCTAATATCTAAACTTCAATTTTTACATATATACCGCCTTTTGTACGAAAATTAGCATTTCACTTTTTAAAAGTTAAAATAGTACTTTTGATGGGACATGAAATATTTGGGTGGTATAAATGTAAAAAAGCAAAGTTTAGTTCTTAGATATGTAAATATATAGGAATTGGGTGGTATGTATGTAAATGCCCTTCTTTTTTTCTTCATATTTTTTATCTGTGACGTTGATCTCAATGCAACTCAAACGCTTGTGTTGTAATAGTTCGTTCATTTGTTCCCAAAATTTAAGTTTTAAACCGTCTTCTTAATTGAAGCACTTAATTGTTACAAGTCCTCAAGCTTGAATCTACATCAAATCCATGTTAATTTATTTTTCATTGTCATAATTGGATTAATAAGGTAACTTTTCAGGGCATTTACATACATGCCACTTAATTCCTATGTATTTACATATCTAACCTCTAAACTTTACTTTTCACATTAATAACGCCTAGATCGTTCATTTCACATAAAAAATATGACGTTTTATCTTTTAAAAAATGAAATTAACCTTTTTCATGTATAGGAAAGTGGCATGCATGTAAAAACCGAAGTTTTGGTGTTAAATATGTAAATACATGGGAATTAAGTGGTATTTATGTAAATCTTCCAGACTTTTATCAGCCTTTATTGTATGGTATTCTTAAATCATTACAGATTCAAGTTCTGCTTCTTCATTTGATGAACATGGTCATTTTTACAGGGCCCCAATCCACTTTCTTGCAAGAAGAAGAAACAAAAGGAGGGCGCTTTAGTAACAAAGAATCAGGTGATGTGTTTACAACGATTGCTGTTTTACTTTCCTTGGGCTGGTGTTACATAAAACAATTTTTACATCCGGACTCCGCAAAATTTGTGACTGTAATCCAATGAGAGTGCGCCACGTGGCAAGTGGACCCACCACTCTAAAAAATCTAGTCAACCAGTGTATTACACTGTGACCACTTGCCACGTGACAAGTATCCATTGGACCCCGAACACAAATTTGCTTCCGGTGTCCTGATGCAATAATCGCTCGGTGATACATCATGTAAAAAAATGAAAATTTTATTACTTCTAAATATTGAAAGGAACTTTACATGCATGCCACACAATTCTTCTATATTTACATACCTAACAAATAAAGTTTTATATTTGCACTCATAAGATCTTGGTGTCATAAGCAGATGCATGAAAATGTATATTTCCTTTTTTGGAGAGGTAGTGATGCTGGTATTTTTGACGTGATGTAAAAAATTCGAGTGGTATGCATGTAAATATGAATGTTTAGGTGTGTAATTACATAAGAGTTGCGTGGTATGTATGTGAATGACCCAATTTAAAACGCAGATCCGAGGATGATCATTTTTGTTTTTTCTGTTATTTTATAAATTGATTTATTTAGTGTATTTTTCACATTTTTTTTTATTTTTTCTTGTGGAATACAAATCAACTTATTTAAAAAAAAACACTCAAAAAAATTAAATTATTTAGTTTTCTTAAACATAAATTTATTTGTTTTCAACATTTCAAACATCAAACTTGTTTTATTTCAAATCCAAGAAAATAAAACATAAAAGGGGTCATTTGCATGCATACCTCCCAATTCCTATCTATTTACATATCTAACACCTACACTTTACTTTTTTACATTTATACCCCACTCAAACTCTCAAATCTTTCATATCCCATAAAAAATACCACCTTTTTAACTTCCGAAAAAATGAAATAAACATTTCATGCATTGGTAAGGTGGCATTGATTGTATAAATTGAAATTTAGGTTTTAGATATATAAATACATAGGAATTAACCTTCCAAACATAAATTTGAGGGGGAAAAAATAAAATAAAATCACATTTTTTAGCATAAATAATTTTGATTTTATGCTCTGATATAATTTCTATATAGTTTCAGAATGGATTGGCAGCTGGGACTCTTAACAAGCGGTCGAGAAGCAGAAAAAGAAAGAGAGGGAGTTCACATGGAGAGCAAATTTGAGCAGCTCAGAAGTTCTGATCTGATCAAGAAAACAGGTTTGTTTGTGCCAGAAACTTTGGTGTCATTTATATGCCACAAGACTCATGTATTTACATATCTAACCCCCGCAGTTTGATGTTTACACTTATAACACCTTGTTGTCATGAACTCATGCATGGAAATGGAAATGTGTATTTCACCTTGAAAAATTAAATAATGTGGTATTTTTGATATGTTTCTGAGTGTTATAAATGCAAATTATGAAAGTTTGGGTGTTGGACATGTAAGTATATGAGAATTGTGTGGTATTTATGTAAATGCCTCTTATCATAATTGCTTGATGCTGGGAAGAGATGGATCACTGTAATCAACCATGTTCAGTTCTGTGCATCCTATTATTTTGTAATTGACATCTTGTTTTTACAAATTGACGCCTTTTCATTTACCCAATTGAGCCTTTTTATATGTTTCTTTTTGGAATGAAGTGATAAAAAGATAGCTATATCTAAAGTTTATATCTGCAATTATACTACTTTGGTGTCATAAAATCATGCATTAAAAGATTTATTTCACTTTTACATTGTTAATGGTGGGGATATATTTGATGTGATGTTACAATTTGAGGGTTATCCATGTAAATATGAAAGTTTAGATGATAGAAATGTAAACACATAGGAATTGTGTGGGTACGTTTTGGTAATGTTCAGCATTATGTTTAAGTAGGTTGGTGAAAGAAATGGTGATGATTCTAGAGATGAGAGGATGAACATTAGTAGCTGATGAATGCTCGGCATTGGTTGCTGAAAGATGTCAAATGATGATCAGACAATGTTGACATGTCGGGTTTGTTGTTATTGTGATTTTAAACCAACATCATAAACCTTATTCTAATTCTTGACTGTAATATTAATGTACATAATCATCATCGCTCTGCACCAACGATCATGATCGTTTGTCCGTCATCCATAACCACCTTAGACTATCCTCTAATGATCGTCATCATCATCCACTCCAACCACCTTCTGTTTAGGCCAACAGTCACTATTGCTTATTCACTTGTGATTGTCGACTCGATCAACTCATCAAAATTTTTATTTTAATTATGTCACGTAATTGGGATGTTATTTTTCAATTATAATTTAAAGTGATTTATGTTAACTTATTAGATTCAATTGTTTCATTGAATGGCATTATCTTGGCTATGAATTTATGAAAATAAAATTTTATCAATTTTAATATCAGTTTTTAGGACTTTTGACCCAAATATTCGAGTACTTTAAAAGCTAAATGTTAGATTAATTTTTAATTTAATTAGGTTATATTTGTTAAAAAATATAAAAAATTAGGATAACTTCTTTGCAAATATAATTTAATACAATAACAACAACAACAACAACAACAAAAACAACAAATTTTTATCCCACTAAGTGGGATCGGCTACATGAAACATTTTTCTCTGTTATGTTCTATTGAGTGTTATTTTTTTTCATTTAATTCTAATATATTAAGATCATTTTTTATATAATATGCCCAAGTCTTTTTAGGTATTCCTCTGACTTTCTTAACATCAATCAAAGCTAAAACATCTACTATTCTAATCGGATTATCAGATGTTCGACGATTAATGTGGCCAAACCATCTAAGACGAATTTCTCTAATCTTGTCTACCACAAAAGATACACCAACTCTATCATGGATATATTCATTTCACATTTTATTTCTAAAGTGTCAAGCCACTCATCTACCCAAGCATTCTCATCGTAGCAACACTTAACTTTGTTTTATGCTTCTCTTTTAAAGGCCAACGTGCTGCGCCATAAAGCATTGCAAGTCTCACCACCATCTTATAAAATTTTCTTTTTAGTTTAAGTAGTAATTTTCTATCACATAATAGTCCTGAAGTATTCCATTTCAACCAACCAACTTGAATTCTATTAATAACATCCTCATCTATGTCACCATCCCTCTGAACAATAACCTAAGATATTTAAAACATTCACACCTTTTAATGATTTGATCATCCATAGTTACAACTCGGCTACTAGAGCCGCTACAACTAAAATCACATTCCATGTATTCAGTCTTAGTTCTACTCAAACAAAGTCTTTTAGATTCTAATGTAGATCTACATAATTTAACTTTTTCTTGAATTCTTTCTCTAGTCTTATTCACAAGAAGGATATCATCAGCGAAAATGATACACCAAGGTACATCCTCCTGTAAATGTCCAGTAAGTGCATCCATAATTAAAGTAAAAAAGATATGGGCTTAAAGCCAATCCCTGATGTAATCCAATTGAAATAGGAAAATACTTAGTTAATCTTCCTTCTATCAAACATAAGTAACAACTGTAGTATAGATATCTTTAATGACTTGAGTATAAATCATATCAACACCTTTTTTCTTTAGAACTCTCTAGAGGACTTCTCTTGGAACCTTATTGTAAGATTTTTCTAAATCAATAAAATTCATATGCAGATTCTTCTTCTTCTCTCTGCACTTCTCCATTAAACCTCTCCATAAATGTATAACTTCCATAATAGACCTGCCTGACATGAATCCAAACTAATTATGAGAAATATTTGTATTACTTCTCAACCTATGTTTAATAACCTCTCCTATAGTTTTTAAGTATGACACGTCAATTTAATTCCTCTATAATTAACACACTTGTGCATCCCCTTTATTCTTAATAATGGGAACCAAAATACTCTTCCTTCACTACTTGGGCATTTTTTTTAGTTTTTAAATAATATTGAAGAGTTTGGTAAGCCAAGAAAATCCCAAATCTTCTAAATATTTCCACACATCAATGGGGATAAAGTCATACTGATTTTCCACTCTTGGTTCTCTTTAAAGCCACTTCAACTTCTTTTTTACTAATGCAATAGCAAAAATAAAATATTTTATTATTATTAACGATATCAGGATTACTAAGTTCGATTGTATTTTTCAGAAACTTCATTGAAAAATTTATCAAAATAGCTGAATCACCTATGTTGAATATCTTCTTCTATGAAAAACACTTTTTGATTTTCATCTTTAATTCAGTTTATCTTGGTTAAATATTTACTTTTCTTTTCTCTTTGTTTGACTAGTTCATGCATATATTTCTCACTCTCCTTAGTATGTAATCTATCATAAAGATCACTAAAAGTAAAATTTTTAGCCTCACGAATTGTTCTCTTAGATTCTCTACAAGCCACCTTATATTTTTTTCCCAATCCTCTATGCCTTTATATGTAAACCAATTTTTATAATACAACTTTTTATACTTTATATTTTCCTGCACATTATTATTTTACTACCAACTATTTTTATTCATAGAAATTATCCCTCTCGATTCTCCAAGTACACCTTTTCCACTTGTTTAATAGTATTCGTTATTTCATCCCACACAGAATTTATTTCTTGATGAACATTCCAAATTTTGAAATCTTAAAGTTTGTTTATAAACAAAAGTTTATTTGTGTCTTTTAGGTGCTCCCATCTAATTTTATAACAATGATTCATAGTATTCTTTATCATACAACTCTTCATCTTAAAATCTAAAACTAATAATCAATGTTGAGTACTTAAACTTTCATTTGGAATTACCTTCCAATCTTTACATTCGTGATGATTGTTGGCATCAATTTTTTTTTATGTCACATGAGCGGGATGTTCGTCTGAGAATACATAACTATGCTTAGTTTCCCTTTGAATAATACATCCAATTGGACATCCTGGTATGTGCCACGAGCAAGAAACCAGGACTACCCAGGAAGATTCACTGTAAGGTGGTACTGGCCCTAACTCCAAACATTTTTTACCTTTGTTTTGTTATTGCAAGACCAAACTCCATGGATCATGAGTATTCTGAGGCTAAAGGTAGTCGTCGAGATCTCCCACGCTCATTTTGGGAAAATTCGGGTTTAGACTGATTTTACCCCCGCTGGAATCCATGACACCTGCTAGCACCAAAGACCTCGTTTTAAAACTCCTGAAATGTTCACTTTTGAGTGACGTGGTTGTATTCTAGTAATACACAACTTTCCGTGGCTTCCGGACCGATGAGGGCCTTCTTACGGTCATCCAGGAAAGAATTCATGCCACATTCCAAGATGCCTGTTGGCAACGATTTCCCCGGTGAATGACCAATCAAAATACTCAATTTTAAAGTTATGGGATTACATTTAACTCATATGAAGTTCTTGTAGCTTATATATTGAGAAAATCCTTTATTAGACACTCTCGGTGTAAATCATATTTTTTGGGGCTAGACCGGTGCCTGGCGCCCAAAACGCCCTTCTGAATGGTCAAAATCGAGCCCCTGGAAATCCGGTGCCAATTCCAGACAACTAGTTGCTGGAAATTGCTCAAATATGGCATTATTCTGTAGAGATGGGAAAGTTGGTGCCAGGTCTGGCGCCTTTGCGCCAAAGCCCTGACACTAGGCTGGGTGTCTAGGTGCTAGGGTCGTGCGCCTAGGCTTCAGTCAACTTCTAGTATGCAATTTTTCATGATTTTGATGCTGATTTAACCCCGATGCACCCCATAAAGGTAGAGGTCTCCTTAGGTATGAGGAGATATGCATGGGAGAATGTAATGGCTTGGGTTTAGCCTCATTTGGCATGTCCTAAATGCCCTCACTTAGCCATTTTTTGCCTAATCAACGGGGTACTTTTAGGATTTGCATGAGGAGGCTGGTTTAAGTTCACTTGGCCCCCTCATTTCAGACATCTCCTCCTCATTTTAGTTTTGGGGCCGAAGCTTTGAGTGCTTGAGAGGGCAAGTGAGAACTCCACCTTTTTCAAGGAGCATAGGGTTTTCTTGGATTTTAGAGCTTGTAGCAAGAAGAAAGGAGTAAGTCACTTCATCTTCCTCACGAAGAAGCTCAAGGAAGTTGGTTTTCTCCCAACTTCTCCTTCTTCCATCTTCTTCCTCGTCTTCCATCACTTCATTTGAGTGTGTGAGGAGAGTTTTGTGAGGAAGAGCTTGGCTAGCAAAGAAGCAAGGTGTCCATTCTCCTAAATTAAATGAGAGCTTCATCTTAGCTCGGTAAAGGATCACCAGAGCACCGCTGGAACTTTGTTGGATCTCAGAACTTTGTTGGAATCTCGTCAAACTCTCATTCTAAAGAAGAGCTTCTTCATCTTTGGAGAAGGAGTAGAGCGGACCTCATAAGAGCTTCGTTGAACTTGGTCCTCTCTCCTATTATTATGAGAGCTTCATCCAACGTGAAGAAACTCGACATCAAACGCCACATTGGTCAAATTCTCTAAAATCCCTCGAGTTTTCTTTCTATGCTAGCCCTAAGAGTAGTTTTTATTAGGTGTTGTGGGTTTTGGTTGCCCACACGAGGTGGGTTTGACCAGCCACTCTGTATCGTCCAACACAATCAATTTTCTATCAACAGACAATGTGATTGGTTGAATTGGTCAACTCGGTCATACACCTTTGGATTGTCCAACTATGTGATGTCGTTGTGGGTTCGGTTGCCTATGCTAGGCAAGTTTGGTGGCATACACTAGTCGACACGGCTATATGCCTATTGATTAGTCGTTTATTTCCTAGAGGAAACCCTAGGCTAGGAAGCTTTCGTTGGACACATTCCTAGCGAGTTTGAGAGATTCTTTTGTGAACCTTGAGGTTTACACATAAGTGGGTCGGAATTCCAAGTTCTCCTTGCTTTGTCATTTCTAACACTCCTTGGAAGGGTTGAGATATTTGAATTTTTTGAAGTGAGAAAAGCTTTGTAGTCGGCTCACTTTTGCAAAATCATGAGGAGTTGTGGAATGGGAAAAGCTTTTTAGCTTTTCCATTCCAAAATATTGTGGAGAGTTTCCTTTTTGAAATCTGAAGGTGAAGCCCCCCACATGCCTCGCCAAAGCAGACACGACTTTGCCGCATATCCATATGGTAAACCCTAATATGTAATTAATCAGAGGGATACATTCTTCTTGGAGATTTGGTTGGCTTATGTAGGAATTATTTTCAAGGATGTTGTGTTGAGATACTTTAACCCGTTCTTATTCGGAAGTATATTCTCAACCCATCACATGAGGACTATCCATATATAAAACCTTCCGCTTGTTTCTTTTTAGTTGTTTGCGTATTTGTTGTTGTATATCATTCTTTTCAATTCCTCTCGTCTTCAAATCATTTTCTTAAAAATATTACTCATCAAATATATATATAATTGATTAGTAGTATTTCGAGCCAAAACGAGCCGAACACGAACGAACAAATATTTGTTCGTGTTGTTCGTGTTCGGCTCGTTAACTTAGCGAACGAACTGAACATGAGCTTCTTAACGAGCCGAACACGAGTTGTTCTCGAACAACGAGCCGTTTTGACAGCCATAAATACCACACATTCTTATGTATGTAAATTCCTAAGTCCAATTTTTTTATGTTTGTACTTATAGCACTTTGATGTCATAAATCTATATAAAAAATAAAACTACACTTTCAGTTTTAAAAATTGCAAATTAAATATATTTTTTATGTGTCATTAAAAATTTGTGTGGTGTGCATTTAAATGTCCTTTATTATTATTATTTTTAGTTAGGGTGGACTTTTTTGTCATTTTGTTTCCTATTAATTTGATTCAAGTTCAAGCATTGAATATCCCTTATTAATTTGTAAAAGATAAACTTACATAGTTTGTACACAATTCTTATGTCTTTACATATTTCACGTCTAAACTTTCATATTTACATAGATATCGGTAATTTAGACTTATGCATGAACATGTGTATTTAACTTTGAAAAAATGATAAAAACATCTCTTCTTGTATCTGTGTATGTGTTGGATTTTCGTACAATGATGAAACATTAATATATTTTATCTTCACAAATTCTCCAGTGCACAACAAATTTAAATGACATTAAAGAGGTAATTTTTATTGGATGTTTTTTAAAAATATTATAATTTTTTTAGAAGACCAATTAAAACTTTTTTAATTAGAAAGTCATCAATGTTATGCTTTAATCTCATTCATTCTATTAGAAAAATCTTAAATCCAATCAAGTGTTGTAGCCCATAATCTTGTTCAACTCAAATCAATTTGGTTTAGATAATAAAACATTCTTATATAAAATTGCATAATTCAAAATGGTACTCTAAAATCATAGGTATTGGTCAATTATTATTAAACCTAATAAATGAGGTCTTGTGTATTAACTTATTCTATTAGTTTTATGCAAGTCATGGTTTGTTGGTTGGGAGTTTAGGTTTTCTGTGAAGAGGTATTGGGTCTAAGGTCTTGTATATGTAGTTTGTATGTCATGCCTGGAACCAGGATATGTGCAAGGGAGGTGTATGACTTGAGGGATAGAAGAAATGCTAAATTTCTACGAGAAAGGACTTACTTCGAGCCCTGAAAATGGATGAGAGGGAAGGGGCAAATTAATATCTAGTTTGGATGTTGCTATAACTATGTTCTTGACAAGAAAGAGAACCCTTCTAGAATTATTTAGAATGAGGATGTTCTCCCAATCATTTTTATGTAGTGTTGTGATTATATAATAAACATCTCAACTTTCATACTTACATGTAGAACACCTAAAATTTTAACATTAAATTAAAAATATCACTACTAGTTACCTTTTAAAAGTAAAATATAACTTTTCATATATAGATTTATTATATCAAAGTGTTAATAAATATAAATATTAAATTTTATAGACTTGCAAACACAGAATTGATACATCATAAAAAATTCTCATCATTTGACATGAATCTCGAAGTGTACCACAAATTTCTAGGCATTTTCTGGGGAAAAATGTTCAAACTCAAATTTAAAATTATTCATGACTCCTTTTACAACAAACTTGTAGTCAAACTGACAGGTTCGACGAGAAAGACCCAATGACACCAAAATTGTTCTAATCCATGTTATATCAAGCCTGCAACAAGCCATTATACCACTCACGAAAGTTTTTGGCGGATAATTGAAAGGTCAAATGAATTTTAAATTTGATAAGCTTATAGTCGAATCGAGCATCTTGATAAGAAGAATCCAGTGAACTTAAATTACTCAATTCTAACATAATTAATGCCCTAAATTGTCCATAAAACTCTACTAAGGTTATTTGATGGTGCAGTTTGAATTCTTTCCTTATTTAGAAGTGAGGCCACTTTCAAACTTGATAAATAGAGCCCTAACCTTTTCATGAAAGGGGACTGAAAAACCAGGACCCAGACTGAGAGCCAGATCAATAAGAGGAAGAAATTTCGAGAGCCATTCTGAATTCAAAGACCCGACAATCACTTTCTACCTCGATTGATTTCAGCAACCATCGAACATCTCCGGTCGATCATTGTAGAGTATAGTCCAGTGACTACCATCGACCACAATTCACTGTCCCCTACTTGTCGTCAATGAAACACCTTTTGAAGTAACGACGTATGTTGTGTAATAATGAAGCATCCTACTGTGCATCGCAGTGTGTCAAATACGTTGTAACAACACACCACAAAGATGATGTAATTATGCATCCCTAATATGCTATAACAAAGCAACCTGAATCTAGTAAAACAACTTCTATCATTAGGGCCATCCGCTTTGGCCTTGATGGCCAATTGGTGCTTGCCCCTCACTACGACCTGTGAGGCCAACATATAAATATTGTAGCTCACCACTACATCCTATGCGGCTTACTACAGCCAATGCGGATCACAACTCGCACAACTCTCAACTTTGGCTTCTATGATCTATGAATTTTATCACAGCTTACCACTATGACTTATGACTTATGTGACTAACTATGTCCTATGTGGCTCACAGATCGTACAACTCCTAACTCCAACCTTTGTTACCTACAAATGTTAGTGCAACTCTCTTCTACGACCAGCATGGTCGACTGATGTGATTACAACTATTCACTACGACCCCTATGGCAAACTACATTATCACGACTCATCACTATGACCTATGTGACCAACTATAACCTATGTGACTCACAACTCATATAGCTCTCCTCTGGCTTATGTGGTTTACGAACATTATTGTAGCTCACTACTATGTTCTATATTACTAACTACCACTCACGCGGCTCATAGTTTATGTAGCTCTCAACTCCAGCCGTTGTATGAATGTTATTACAACTCACCACCACGACGTATATGACCAACTATGACCTATCTGTCTCTAAGCTCATACATCTTCTAACCCTGGTTTCTGTGGCCAATAGACGTTAGTGCAACTCTCCATTATAGCCTTTGTGGTTAACTGATATTTCTGAAGCTACCAACGATGACTTATATGGCCAACTATTGCTACAACTTCCAATTATAGTCTCTACTTCAAGTTGAGGCTATTACAACCATTAAGAACTACAACTATTGTAGCCCTATTGAGGTTGATAAAGCTGGATCACTATTATACCTGTGTAATTCCATCTTCTCTATTTTAGGAGAAGAGTGAACTCATTTACACAATTACATAAAGAATTACTTTGACAGAGCTAGACCCTATATAATTTAAAGTATGGCATCAGCTTAATTTCTCTAAAATTTGCACGCTCTTTTCATCCCTTTTATTCTTAAAATTGGGATCAAAATACTCTCCATTCACTTCTTAGGCATCTTTTTAGTTTTTAAAATAATATTAAAGAGTTTAGTAAGCCAAGAAATATCCAACTCTATTAAATATTTCCAAATTTCAGTTGAGATATCATCAAGTTTTTTTAAAATATCATCAACTTTTTTTTACTAATGTTAGGATAAAAATTTAATATTTTATTATTATTAACGATATTAAAATCACAAAAGTCAATTGCATTTTCAAAAAACTTTATTAAAAGTTTATCAAAACAGCTCACCCACTTATTTTAAATATTTTTCTATAAGAAAAACAATTTTTAATTTTCATCTTTAATACACCTTACTTAAATTAAAATTTTACTTTTCTTTTCTGTTTGTTTGGCTAGATTACACATTTATATTTTTTTATCTTTTTTAGCTTCTAATCTATTATAAAACTCATTTAAAACATAATTTTTAACGTTTCAAATTGATTTCTTAGACTTCCAACCTTGTAAATCTTAAAAGACCAATATTTAAAGCATCCAACCTTAAAATCCCATATGATATAAGTCAATACTTTAATCGAGAATTTTTGTAGGGGTTTACAACTCCTGAATGTAATTGACTATAAGGGTTAACTCTTGTAGGGATACTAAGCCCTAAAATAAAATAAATCATATATTACACTTATAAGGTAGAGAAAAAAATCTTCGGTTAGCATATAACCCTACGTATCAAAGTTTTTCATCATCTGAATGATTAAATCCAATTCAAGCTAATATTTTGTCACTTTATGTGGTGCATTTTTCTTCAAACGACGTATTTGATTATTTATACAGAAAATTTTCAAGATCTGTGGTGGACAGAAAAAAAAACAACAATAATACATCCTCCATGGCTGGAAAGTTTCACGTGTTTCACGTTAAACTCTACCATTTATTAGGAGTGCATATCTCCTGATGGTTGAATTATGTCTCGCTAACAACTCTTAGGGCTGTCAAAACGGCTCGTTGTTCGTGAACAACTCGTATTAGGCTTGTTAAGAAGCTCGTGTTTGGCTCGTTCGTTAAGTTAACGAACCAAACACGAAATAAATTTTGTTTGTTTGTGTTTGACACGTTTTGGCTTGAAATACTACTCGTGTGGGGATTCACTGAGGTCACGAGTTTGATTCCCAGTGGTGTTGGGTTCTCAAATATTTATGCACATAAAACGGGCTCTCATCATGAGGCTTAGTGCATGGGAAATCGGCATTTGAACCTCTACCAAATACCGATTTCCTTTAATATATATATATATATATATATATATTGTTGAGTAATATATTAAAAAATTTAATTGACTACAAGGCTACAAAGATTTATAATCAATTAAAAGTATTAATTAAGAAAATATAATAACAATTATGAAATTAATTCAAATGATGTTTTAATATAAACAATAATTTTTAAATCTTGTCACAACCATTAACATCTTATGAGTACGTGATTAGGGTTGTCAAAACGACTATTTGGTCATGAACAACTCGTGTTCGACTCTCTAAGCAAACGAGCCGAACACGAGCTGAGCCTAGGCTCACTCGTGTTTATGGTCGTTTACACTCCTAACAACTCGTGACTATTTCATGCAGGCGTAGCTTCTGAGCCCCTAGAGGAAGGAAGTCAGAGCTCAATGGTAAACTCTCACAACTCCTCAAGGTATTGCTTGCAAAAGCTTATTGATGGTGGAAAAAGCTATTTTGATTGAATATGAATTTATGTCTCAAGACAAACCCTATAGAGCAGAATGTCTGCTTCGTTCATTTCGTCCCTCTAGTAATGAAGAGGGATTAATGATTCTCTTATTCTCTCATTCTTCTTGCAGTATCTTGTTGGAGAGCCAAGTGAATCGAGAAATTAAATATTTATGCAAAAAAGAGTTTTTTTATGCAAGAAGAAAACCTAAATACTAAATGGGTCAATTTTACTGATTAGCCATATATTTAAAAGTGAAAAGTTATAAAACTCCTTGCCACCCATAAGGAACCCACGAGTACCTCCAAAGTACGTTAGCATTCCTACGAGTTTCTTCGAACTAGTTTATCCAACCTAAATCTTCAAGCAAGTTCTTTAAGTTAAGCTCGCTCTCACTGCCCAAGTTTTCATTCCAAACTCACACGAGTTGGATAGACCTTCCCACCAAACTCGTCGACTATTATCTGGTCACACCTCGAACTCAACTTGCAGTTCTTAAAGGTAGAAGAAAGAGAAATCTAATCTACCAATATACATATTATCATTTATTGACAATATGACAATCATCACCAGCAGTTTTGTCGACAATTAGTTTGCTCAGGCTTCATAGAATACATTATGTAACCTAGTTTTATGATTTATTCTTTGAACCTCTAAGTGTGTACATACTCCACAATCTATATATATATATATATATATATATATATATATA
>NW_018165240.1:217552-261820 GCF_001263595.1 Phalaenopsis equestris
TTCTTTTCATTATATATATATATATTAAAAGTAAAGTTGAGGTTTCTCTCAATCATGGACTCTAAACAAACTCTTTGATCATCTCTCTTAATAGATCCTTCAGCTTACGCTCCCTCATTCTGTAAGATCTTTTCCGAATTGTTTTAGTTCATCAATCATACAAGATTTTACGACCTAAAGATATTCAACAAATTGAAATACATTAAACCAATATTATAAACATAAGCATCAAATTCTTGCGATATAATTAATAAGTTGAATAATGCAAAATAGTTATTTTATTTGTCTCATAAAATATTTGGATGCAAAAAAAATATTGTTTTTTTACTTTTTGGACTAATTTCATTTTTACAACTATAACACTCAAACTTTTCACCAAAAATTAAAAAAAAATATACTAAATTTAATGTATTCACATAATATTTATATTTATATTTATAATTTTTTAATCTAATAAATTTATGCATGAAAATGTGTATCTCATTTTTAAAAAATAAATAAAAAAATATTTTTGAAGTGATATTAAAGATAATAAAATAATTTTTTTTTTATATTTACTCAATTAAAAAAAAATATTAAAGCATTAATATCAAAATTTAAATATATGTGGTATTTATTTAAAATTTTCTATAAATAATTCATTTTAATCAGTCATCCCCTTCCCCACCCTTCTTCCCACTCAGCTCGGCTTTCCTTTCATCCCATTGTCACTCTCGCTGCACGAGAAAGATCAAAATGGGCTTCGATGCGTTGTAGAAATCCGATCCGTTTCCGATGGTTACCGGCGGCGCACGTTTTTTACGGCTAATCTCTCATCGGCATCTTCCTCTATAACTAGGGTTCCGGCCCTTGATTGATCGAGGGCCAACGCGACAATTATCGGAGTTTTGACGCGATCTGATCAACGGGGGGGACGAAACATGTTCAACAAGATCATGAAACGCGGTGGCCGGAAGGTCCCCAAATCCGATGCTAACGAGCCCACGGTCTTCTCCGGTGCTTTCCGCTCCGCCGGTGGTCCGGTTGTATCCACTTCCAACGTCACTATAAACCATGCGTCTCGTCCCACCGCCACCACCGCGGGACCCCAGCACCAGTCGCCGCTTGGCTCCCCCGGCGTCACCGGTGTCACTAGCGTCACTCCCCAGATCGAGAACCTCCCCCTCTTTCGTGATGTGCCAGTGCCCGAGCGCCAGACTCTTTTCCAACGAAAGCTTCAGATCTGCAATATCGTATTCGAGTTCTCCGAGTCCCTTAAGTTCGCACGCGAGAAAGAGACCAAACGACAGACCCTTGTGGAGCTCGTTGATTTCATTCACGCTGGTTCTGGCCGCCTGACTGAAGCAGTTCAGGAGGACCTCATTCGCATGATCGGAAACAACATCTTCCGCTGCCTGCCCCCGGCCTCTCATGAGAACTCTGGCTCCGAGAACGCTGATCCCGAGGAGGAAGAATCTTACCTCGATCCCTCTTGGCCTCACCTCCAGATTGTTTACGAGCTTCTTCTTCGATACGTCGTGTCGTCAGACACTGATACGAAGATCGCCAAACGCTATATTGATCATTCTTTCGTTCTCCGTCTTCTTGATCTATTTGACTCTGAAGACCCCCGTGAGCGTGAGTATCTCAAGACCATTCTTCATCGCATCTACGGCAAGTTCATGGTTCATCGCCCGTTCATTCGCAAGGCAATCAACAACATTTTCTATCGTTTTATTTTTGAGACCGAGCGGCACAGCGGAATTGGTGAGCTACTCGAGATTCTGGGTAGTATAATTAACGGTTTTGCTCTGCCAATGAAGGAGGAGCACAAGCTGTTCCTGGTCCGAGCACTTATCCCTCTTCACAAGCCGAAGGGAATGTCGGCTTACCATCAGCAGCTCTCGTACTGTATCACCCAGTTTGTGGAGAAGGATTTCAAGCTTGCTGATACTGTCATAAGGGGGTTGCTAAAGTATTGGCCAGTCACCAACTGTCAGAAGGAGGTGCTCTTCCTAGGAGAACTGGAAGAGGTTCTTGAGTCGACTCAACCAGCAGAGTTTCAGCGTTGCATGGTTCCACTATTCAAGCAGATTGGAAGGTGCCTCAATAGTTCTCATTTCCAGGTAAATTGGATCGAATTCTCACACGAGATATTCTGCTATTGCATGTGTGTTACTTACATAGTTTGCTCTATTTTTGAACTTATTTCATCAAAAAGTACACTGCTCATTTTGCCTCATGAAAGTATTATTAGTATTATGTTGGTATTAATTGGATAGGAATGACCAAACTCATAACTAATTGAGCGTTTTTATTATGAGGATGCTTGTTTTGAGTGATTCTTTACATTAATTCCTACGCACATATGAACTATCACAAACAAGGTAAAGATAAATTTAGCTCCTTAGCATATTAAAGGCTTCTGTTCGGGTAAAGATACTTAGTGATTGCATAAATAAGTTTATGATATTTTAATGGCAGGCATATCTTTGGTTACCAAAATGTTATAAGTTAAGCATAGTGCTAAACTTTTGTTAAGATCATACATGTCATTTTTGTCTAGCACACTATACCATATAATGTGGCATGTATCATTTAAAAACAATACAAAATATAAAAATCATGAACAATTTATTAAAAAATCAACAACATCTGACATGAATATTGTAATACAACATAGGCATTAGCAATATCATATAAATTGGATATAATATTACTTTAACATTATTAAATACGCGAGCCAATGGCCCATACAATTCTACTAGTTTCATATAAATTTTGCAATGATTTAATAGTTCATGGCATTGTATAGTTTAGGTGAAAGTTGATAAGTTGTTGGAGTAGAGATATGAAGCAACAAGAACAGGAACTAGTTTCAAACAGCTTAAATGGATATGAGTAAGTACCCTTACTTGAACTAAATAATTTTGTTGAAACTATGCCAATTTGTTTCAAACATCTTTGATCCACCTTCAAAAGTCGCCTTTCATGTATTCAGGAGTTCAACTTTAATAGCACATGAAAGTCAAATAACAAAAGCGAATCTTGAATTGACGGAGGAGAAGTAGATGGACACACACACACACACACACACACACACACATATTGGCCTTTAGTAGTTATAATTAACGTGTGTTAGCATAGATGTGCCAATCTTTATAAAAGATGTCAATTTGTCCATCATATTTGATTATATATACACTTTGAAAGGTGCTTCCTCGGTACTCTATTCCTCAAGCCAGAGTGAAATAAGACTGTAAGGAGAAGCTAGTCATTTTACTCAGAGTGCAAGCCTTGATATATTGATTGATATTTTGATAACTTTGAAAAAGAGAAAAAAATATAAAATGCATGAAAGAAGACTATCATAAAAAACGTTTTAATGGTACAGAATATTTCCCTTTTTTCAGTAACAAAAGAAAAAAAAAATGTTATGAGCGCTATGTAAGGACTAAGGACACAGGCAAAATAAGTGCATCAACAAAGAATTTACAACCTTGTTTTTATTCTATAAATAACAAACATAGCTAAGCAACCATTCTATAAGCTTTATTGATAAATATCATAAAATAATTGAGTATTGTTGGTATGTAAAAGGGGAAAAAAGATTTCTTCTTCCTACAATTATGAAATGCTGCTCCAAGTGGAAAATAAAACAAATACATTTACATGAGAATTGAATTTAGCTATTAAAACACTCATTATATGCCTAAAGTCCATCAATTTTCTTTTATTCATACAATCAATTTAAAAAAATTAGTCAACCATTAAACATAAAAACTTAACTCAGAATGCCATTGGCGCGCCATCTGCGCTATGACACTCATAGCGCATATCATACACTATTTTTTGTTGCCTCTTGTCATTTAAATAACTTAGTACACTGCACCATGCTATATGCTGTAACATGTTACTATTTTTCATTGTTGACATTTTTGTTTAAGATCAATTTTATAAATGCTTAAAATGATTGGGATTTTCATTCATTGTATACTATTGTTAGAGTTGACCATACTGTTTTTATGCTTTTATATTATTTTAGAAAATTTTTGAGTTACTTGTATTTTGACCTTTTACCTTGATTTTTTTCCTCTAACGTGTTAAATATGTAGTAGTATTTTTGCTGAAGTATATATATATTTGAAAGCCCAAAAGATTAATATATTAAATTGAAAAAAAAAAGATATAGATACAATGTGTGGGAGGGCCCAAATATGACACCCTGTCCACAAAAAAAAACCACAAAAAAGTTTCAAAACTAGAAAAACAGAAAATACATTAAATACTAAAATAAAAAACCTAACAATGCTAAAATACATAGTATCAGGTGGCTAGAGAGCGACTCAATTTGTTCTTGCCTCTACCTCTAGTTTTAGGGAAGGACCAGACTAATAAGTTGGTAAGATGATTGTCATTGCCAGTAGTAACCAATGTATCATCCAATATGTTCCCGAGTTGGAGTCGGCATCCATTCTTTTTCTTCCTCCTGAAATAGACCTGCCATTCCTTATCCGAAGAATCAGTCTGATGGGGTAGAGCTTAAGCAGAAGGAATACCAACCGTAGTACCCACAATAGGTTCTAGTATATGTGAAGTATGAGTTGCCTCTACATCGTATACTTCCTGGAGAAGTGGAGCTACGAGACTTTTCTGAGTATCAGTCTGAACACTATCATTTGTAGGTAATAGTCCAGTAGGTAATAGTCCATCAATATTTTTTTCTATGGGGTTTGAAGGTGTCAGCATCACATCACTCGCAGTAATAGTAACGGCAGGGGCAATAGAATCAGACACCAAAATCTGTCATGTGGTATATATATCCTTAGAATCATCCTTATTCACTTGAACTTTAGATTTCGAATTAGGGTAAAGCTTATGACATTTATCAAGAGTATGCCCAAACATCTTACAATGAGAACAATAAGAAGATCTATGCTCCATGACGATTTGTTGCCAATATCCATTATGCGTTGTACCTAACCAGACTTCAGTAACATCAGACAAAATAATATCTTTTTCTACAAGTATTCTGACCACAAAAGGTCTGGTAAGGTTGAAAGTGAGTAGATCTAGCTTTATAGGGTCCCCAAGTATCACACCAATAGAGTAGAAAACCTGATGATGAAAAAAATGCAGCTTGAGACCAGGTAGACTATACCATACCGGTACAGTAGGAGGTTCATGATTATGGTCAAAATCAGGAGACCCTTGAGTAGTTTCATTGGTTTACCAATGATGTTAAGATATTTTTTTGAGACAATACGAGTGTAGCCTTCAGTCACTGTTAACTGAATCAAAACATGTCTCACATCCATGAGCCCCACTTTTCACTTTCCTGCTAATTTGAAGTCATCAAAACTTTTCCTGATAACTTCCATAGTTGGGCGTCCCCACTGAAATTTTCCAATGAGATCAAATTTAAATTTGTCAGTCAGGGTTGAAATTTCTGACTCAGAGAAAAGTAGTGCTGTCTTTCCACTATTCCTGCTTGCATTCTTAGTATAGGGGCAGTCACCTGTACTATCACAATTCTCCTTATAACTTGAGGGGAAGACAACCGCCGTCTCCCCCTGAAGATTACCCACAACGTGGGGAAAAGAGGTTTTATCGGGCTCAACCGAAGAAGGAGGAAGCTCCATCACAACAAGTAACGACAAGGGGAGAAGAGCTACAAGTCGGACATAAGAGGCGATGCTGCGCAAAAGAGAGGAAACACAGACGACTGCGCGGATCGCACAGAGGACAACGCTTATCCACGGACGTTGTAGAAGCTAGAGATGTCTCTGCAAGACAATCTCGACGACGTGCTGCAACGATCCCGACGACGCCCGCATGGACGAGGCCGAGGCCCTTCGTTGTTGGGCGCGAAAGAGAGGACGATCGCAATGGATTAGCGCAAAGTCCTTCGTAGCTGTCGTCGAATACGTCGTCGAGCACGAGAGAAGGTGGATTGAAGGGCGAATCAATACCAGGGTCTCACCCATATATATATATGTACACACATTATGATATGAATTCTAGAGTTTAAGCTCGATTGTTAAAATTGTAAAGTGCCTTGGGTGTACTTTTCGAGAAGAGAATATTATGGAATTGAAAATTTTCTTTTATAAAATTATAATTAGGTTAGATTTTTTTTATAGGGATTTCAGTGTCATGCATTAAGGAATTTAATAATATCCAATTGAGTGTAGTTAAATTAGGTTAGATTTTTTTTATTGGGATTTCAGTGTCATGCAATAAGGAAATTATTAATGTCCAATTGAGTGTAGTTAAATTGTGAGCATTAGGATGGATGTGGAACATAATTAGAAATATAATATTGAAGAATGATTATAAGTGGTGATGGGAATCTATTGAAGATAAGAAACTTATGGTTTGGGCTTGTAATGTGAGGGATAGAAATTGCATTGATAAGCTTGTACATGAAATTATTTTTTGAGGGATCGAGAAGAAAAAAAAAGTTAAACTAAAGATGATAATGGTGAGTTGTGAAAGATTTTTAAATAGTTAATACCTCTCATTCAATACCCAAATAGAGTAAGTTGGGAATAATAATTTATGAAGACAACTTTACATCGTTGGGATGGGGTTAATTATGTTACAGATGATTCTGTTTGTGTGTACAATCAAGTAATTCAGTATTAGAGTTCCAAAACGTCTTTAATTTGGTAGAGTAATTCCATTATATATGAACTTGAAATTTAATGTCTATGATGCAGATGCATGTGTGCCATATCGATACCAAATACAATCATAAAGAAAAATAAAATTGCCAGACAAAGGTTCGATATTCACCACACATTTGTTTATTGCATCTCAAATTTTATTGATAGGGTTGGCGATGTAAGATAATTATTAAATAAATATCTTAAATATTAAAAATTTTATAGAAGTAGTAATTGATGCATTAGAGTTCTCAGTTTATAAACGTAGTGATAATCTTGTAATAGGGAGCATTACATGGTGAACTGAGATTTGAAAATTTATGTAGCCTCCTCTCTTATAATTTTCTTTCTTTTATGATTTGGATTTATTGCTTCATTTCTATTTCTTGTTTCCATATAATTGAGGCATTCATTGTTTTAACTTACTTTTACATCTTGCATTCACGTGCTATCTCGCATAACGAAACTTTTGCCCCATCTGCTCCACCCTAGTCCCTAGTCTGCCAATTCACAAATCTAATCTGACAACTACTGTTTGTTTATTCACACTTACTTTTGCCTTCTTGCATGTCTTACTAGAACTTAGTTCAGTTAATTCAGGTTCAAATATTTAGTATTTTAGTCAACTTTTGTTGGTTGCTTGCATCAAAATCTCCAACAATTTGTAGATATCTTTCCAGAGCTTTGTTAGTTTTCATAAGCTTCTATGAAGAGACTCTTCAACTGAATTTGTGGATACTATAATCTTATTCCTCTTCATTTTTTTTTAAATTTCGGGATGGGGCTCTCTTTAGTCACCTCATCTCTAGGATGGACTTCCCATTCATCTATCCTCTTCAAGGAGAATATTCCTAGCTTTATAGCTCAATTAAAAACCTATATTTCTTCTAACAACTGTTTTACTCTTCAAAGTATAATTCTTTATGGCCAAGGGGAATTTATGCATGTGATTATCATCATCAGCCCTCTTTCTTGTCAATGTCTTTTTCACCCCCAAATTTATTTTCCCTTTCTCTCTTTGGAGAAGTGTTGGCCGGAACTAGTTGGAGAGATTGTGTCTAGAAAAATGTCATGTTGGAACATGGAATAGTGGGTGTGATGCAGCTTTTAAATTGTTGATATCCTTAATTAGCAAGGTGGCATAAATTTTGCATCTCTCTCTCAATTATTTTGTTAGGGGATTGATGTCCTATGTTTGAGATGTAATATTAGCGGTACTATTATGACTATGATGTGGTTCATCTTTTTGTTTGATAACTTGGTTAATGAGATGTTACAAAAATTTTGCATTGCGTTTGCTAAAAATATCTATAATGATTTGGTGTCAAGAGCTCTCTCTCACTCTTCTCCTTAGCACACTTTTCATTTTTTGCTACATTGTATAGTTATTATGTTATTAGCATCACAATTTTAAATGGCAGAATGATAGAAACTAAAATAATTACAATTATTTAATCATAATTTTATTATTTTCCCATAAATTATCAATTATTTTTTTAATTTAAGCCATTGGATTATTTTTTGATTCGTTAAATTATCGATATGATTTTTTAAAATGAATAAAAATTTAAAAAAAGTTACAAGGCTGTAATAACAAGATAATAATAATAATAATAATAATAATAATAATAATAATAATAATAATAATAATAATAATAATAATAATAATAATAATAATACGTTTCTGTTTCGACACCTGTTTGTTCGAAACAGACGCGCCGATATCTGGGGAGTTAAACAAAGGACTTAACTTATCCCTCGTCTCCATGTTCAACCCCATTAGAGAAGTGAGCGAGTTGCAGAGATAGTGGGAAAGATGACGGGAAATCAAATGAGGCAAGAGGGAGTAAGAGATGCCTTGAGGAAGAAGAGCAGGGAAACCAAGCATTTTTCTCTATTTTGTAGCTCACCGAAATTCGATCAAGCCCAGTAAACTATCGTCGAAAATACCCATGCTCTAGTTAAAGAAGAAAATGAGGAACCCGAAAAATGACGTCGTTGGTTGCATCTATCGTAAAGGAGAAGAAAGAGGAGCTGCGTGGGAGAGGCTCGATTACTTCCTGTGCGAAGGAGAATCGAGCTGTGTTGCAGGAGTCTAGTTCGCAGTGGAGAGCAAGCCGAGAGTCTCGTGTGTAGCAGAGGCTTGGCTGGGTATTTTTGTTTGTGAAGGAGGAGGTGAGGGAATTGTGTGGTTTCTTGTAGGTGGAAGCCGAATCAGAGGGAAGAAATTCATGCCCCAACCGAGCATAATTAAGTAGTGAATTTAATAATTAAATCAATAATCTTTGTTAAATTAGGATATTAAAATGTAGTGATAATTTAACTAAATAATATAACATAATTAAATAGTGGATTTAAATAAATATATATTAATATCAAATTTCATAAAATATTATAAGTTAAATATTTCAGTTATAAATAACGATAATTTTTTTAGTTAATTTACCAATAATAATACTTTATAATTGATTGTAGATATTTTATTGTAGAAGAGATTTCAAAATTTAAAAATAAGTAAAAATCATTTAAAAACAAAACGAGTACTCCTATTCTTAAGTTATAATATCATTTTTGTATTTCTTGTTGTATGAATTATTATTCACATTTGATTAATGCAATTGATTATTCTATTCTTAAATTTTATCGGTCATTTCGATATGAATGTTTATAGTCTCTCATTATGAAAAATTTTATGCATTATAGTATTAAATATTATATTGAGTATTATGAATTTGTGAATAATTTGAGCTATATAGACTGATTGTAATAGAGCTTGATTATGATGGAGTTTTCCTTTTTGATCCCGGTGAGGGAATACTAAGATGCTCGTGCACGTAAATGAAAATATTGAAGTATCTTAACCAGTACAATTTTTTTTACGGTGCTTTTACGATGATTGTACAAATATAAAGTACCATAAATATATTATTGATATAGTAAAACAACTTCATTATTATGAAATATCCCAAGTGAACATATTTATAAACAATTAAATGTTTTATATTGATCTATTAATAGTTTAACTGACATGCATTTTATTTTCTTTTTCACTGTGTTACTATAGATATAAGTGTGAGCATTCATTGAATTTAGTTAGCTCACTGTTGTTTTTAACTAATATGTCATGTTTAATTAATTGATTAATAGATGAGAGACAGAAAAATAAATATTTATACAAGATACAAATAATTTGATTTAAGGTAAATTTATAATTACTTTAATTTAATCTTTTTTCCATAGTGATTTTATTTATTAAATGTTAGTTATAGAAAATGAATATATAAAAAATTAATTTTTACCGTTGTACTGTCTGTACCTGTTTTGGTTAATTCTAAGCTCTGAGTCAAGTTGTGACATTGGCTTAATGGGTTGTGTATGTCACTGTTTCTCTCTATCTTTTTTTTCTGAAATAGTCTCCATACCCTGAACAACATTGAATCCAACATACACTTTCTTCCGGCTTACGTCGGCTTCACGATTTGTTTATGGGGCCACGTCGTGTCTAAGAAGACTTTTAAAGTTTTGAACTAAGAGATTCTACAACACCTATGCCCTCACATACATTAGGAAGATGTAATCTATCTCTCTCTATTGTTTGCCATCAAACAGCTTTATTATCCTCCAAAGAGCTCTACACAACTATCATCTGATTTACCATATTTGACATGTTCATATAACATTCTCATCATGCTTCTTAGGGCACCCTCAACTTTTGCAAGCCCTCAAGGAATCTCTTACAATAAATAGTCTGTCTTGTTATTATTGAAAATGACTTTTATAATTGAGAAGTTCGAACATACCATCCAACTTGGGGTGCGTTTGGGGCAGTTGTAGTTGTTGCAATAAGCGGATTTGAAGTTGCTTTTAGAATAAAATACTGTTAGAAAACAAATGTTGGTGAAACAATATGCATGTTTGGATGATCTGTTGTGCTACAGTTATTTCTGAGAAAAAGACTGTAACGACCTTTGTTTCTGTTCGTTTTTCTTTTTTTTATTTTAACAGGAGTCGCCAGCTTGTCGATCGTTGTATACTTCCCTTATTCGAATAAATCTTTTCCGAATCAAATCAGTGATTTGAAGAGGAGAGGAACCAGATAAAAAGAAATATACGACAAAGTGACAAACGAGAGAAAAAATAAAACGTGGAGAGTCTACGTGCGATAAACTCGCAAGGATATGTCAAGAATATCCGCCCAAACAAGATCGGACGGAGGCACCTTGAACCGATATCTGCGAAAGAAGTATCTACGTAAACTACCCATAACTAGAGAGTAAGGTGTATGTATTTGTTATGGGGTCAAGAGCACTCCCTGAGGAATGTGTTCCTACTGGTTAATTACATCTTGGGGGATACCCAAGAATACTCTCGTTAAAATAAGTTTCGCTTTTATTATCATAAACCTACGGTATAGGCAATCAAAGGAAGGTATTCCACGTGGGAACAGTCCCGATGCTTCAAAGCTCACGCTAAGCCATCGGACAGAGATCGAGTCTCTTACATCCCAAATTAGTAGCGGCTCATCGGCACACAGGGCCCACGGAATAACCTAAATCATCTTAACGGGATATCCCAACACGTCAAAGCACGTCCGGGCCATAAGGGTAAATGACAAATTGTCGTATCCCAAATGGGAGACAACTCATCAACATCAAGCTGTCAAAATGATATTAACGAAGTCAATGAGCGACAGGGCTCGAGGGGACTCAACAAAAAGGAAGGTAGAGTGATCCTAAAAAGTAGAGATAACTGGGTCGGGTACCACATACCTGTCATCCACAACTACTAGGATCCTAAGTCTATTTGATCGTGAAGGTAGTTGACAAAACACGTCTTGAGATCCCCGGTCAGTAATTCGTGAATTGCGTCATCCACGGGAACCTCGGTAGCCCTAAGGTCAAATGAAGGAAACTATCATATGATTATAAGCTGGAGCTCTAAAAGGTGAGACTTATACCTGCCGAAGTGACAAAGATGCCTCAGGAAAGAAGAAAAAGTGAAAGTTCAGCTACAAAGCTGGAAACACTCTAAACAAAAGGACTTACACCCCTTCTGGGTCGAGGAGCCTTCTAACACTCTGGGCGCACTAGACAACCACCTGTAAAGGAAACTATCATATGATTATAAGCTGGAGCTCTAAAAGGTGAGACTTATACCTGCCGAAGTGACAAGGATGCCTCAGGAAAGAAGAAAAAGTGAAAGTTCAGCTACAAAGCTGGAAACACTCTAAACAAAAGGACTTACATCCCTTCTGGGTCGGAGAGCCTTCTAACACCCTTGGCGCACTAGACAACCACCTATATAAAAGTATGTTGAATAGTCAGGTTGAGAAAGCACGGGGATTCTTTTTCGGTTATGCAAATATGAGTGCAAATGTGCAATTATCTAAAGCAGTTTCAAGTATTGTGAAAACCCTATTACTATGTACAGGAAAGTAAAATTGTAATTTTTAAATCATGAATATTTTAATCATAAATTTTAATTTTCTTGAATATTTTATTTAGGAATTTATAGAATATTAAGAATTAAGTCCTAAAGAGCCTATATTTCATTGTGAAATCCCAGATAAATCGCAGAAAGAAACAGAGAAAACATATGCAAGTGCAGACATGCAACATGATGCAAAAAACAAAACAAGCCAGATCAAAATAATAAATAGGCCGGTGCCGCTGGGTCGGCAATATATCCCAGAAATAAAAAAAAACGGTCGGACTCCGCATATACATGCCCGGTCCTAATTCTATACATCAATCTAAAATATAAAATTAAGATACAGAGCACAAACATCTGCTCCTGGTCCCCTTCACGTGGTTCTCATGCCAAACACATCGGAACCCGTGCCCGTATTTTATTTTTGCTACAAGACTCTTAGACTCTAAAAAGTACATGGGAAAAGAAAAGACTCAATCCTACATGAAAACAAGTGTTAGCGGGAAAACTCACATGCAAATAACGTATTATGAGCCATGCCTTATAAGTGGAGGAGATAAGTAGCACCTGCAAGCAAAATTATCAGAAATCATCACGTGCTACCCCATAGCGATACCTGTGTGCCTGCATAAATAGGCAGGACTCCCTGCAGAAGAACGCCATAACACACTATCACACATATACAATATGTAATCACACCACAAACACAATGCAAAAGAAAGATGTCTGACTAGGACAACCAATCCGGCAGAGAACAATAGCTTGACATCAAAAATACTACTTAGCATTCTAAATCCTGGTCTAGCACACTATCTAACGAAAAATGCGTCAACCTAGTATCTAAGTGCGAGGTAAGTTTGTGTATAGTATGACTTTGACAGGGTCGTCATACCGGCCTCATCCTAAAGATCCGAATGATCTAAAGTGTGTCACGAATCTAAAGTGTGTCACGGAGAGCGGTGACACAAGTTAGATCTATTAGATATTTAGCACAGTCATACTCGTGTGAATCCCGATGATTTAACTCGCATTACTCACTGGGATCAACCCGACAAGCAATGCTCGTTAAGGCATTGCGACCAATACGGAGTCACTCTCCTGACGAGTATGACAAACCATCGAAGAATGGGCAAAACAGACAGTCATGCAGAAAGCCCACGTTGTGACTGCTTGACCGAAGTACAAGACAATCACAATGGGCGCCCAAAAGAACGAACACACCATATAAATGAATGCAAGGATGCTACACACAACATGACACACACAAACGTGATGTACCGGTGAAACATGCTACCTATAAAAAGGAATTACACCTGTTCGGGGACCCGAGGTGTCATGCAACTAGCAGACACCAGCTATAAGTGAGTTTGCATCGAGTAAACAGATACCTATAAAGAGGAATTACACCTTACCTGAAAGACACTCACATTGCAAACATGCATGATATGCAACAGACATATGATAAGTGCACCAAAGTGGTGAAGGCAAGTATACCGTGACGACAATGACTCTGAAAAGATGGGCATGTCGTAGCGGCAACAACCCAAAAGATGAGTATGCCGAGGTAGTGACCTAGAGATGGTCATGCCGTGACGGCAACAACCCGCACAAATAGGTATGCCGAGGAGGCAGTGACTCGGAAATGTGCATACCGTGACGACAACGACCTGAACAAATGGGTATGCCGAGGAGACTGACCCGAAAGTGGGCATGCCATGGCGACAGCGACCCGAACGAATGAATATAACGAGGAAGCAATGATCCGATGGTGGGCGTGCTGTGACGACAGCGGCTCGACAGATGAGTATGCCGATGAGTCAATGACCTGGAGATGAGCATGTCGTGACGGCAGTAACCCGTGCAGGTGAGTATGTCGAGGAGGCAGTGATCCAGAGATGGGCATGCCGTGACGACAGTTGCCCGAACAAAAGAGTATACTAAGGGAGCAATGACCCAATGTGGGCATGCCGTGACGGCGGCGACCCGAACAAAAGAGTATGTCGAGGAGGCAGTGACCCGGAGGTGGGCATGTCATGACGACAGCGGCCCAAAAGATGAGTATGCCGAGGAGGCAGTAACCCGAGGATGAGCATATCGTAGCAGCAGTGACCCAAACAAATGGGCGTGCCAAGAAGTCAGTGACTCGAAGATGGACATATCGTGTCGGCAGTGGCCCGAACAAACGGGTATGTCGAGGGGGCAGTGACCCGGAGATGGGCATGCCGTGACGGCAGTGACTCGAACAAAAGTACAATGCAAACAAGTGGCGGTGCTCATGCAAAAGAACAAAGAGATACATACACACAAACATGCAATACGATCATGCACAACATGCAACGACATGCAATATGATGTGAGTGATTGATCGAACAGACTGTGGTGGCCGGTCGGGTCAAAGTGATCAGTCGACTGGGACGAGGTGTCCGGTTGAAAAAAAAGTGATTGGTCAACCGAACCGGAAAGGTATGTCAAACCAAAGGGATCAGTCGACCGAGCCGGGGCGGTCGAGCGAATTGAAGTGCTCAAATGATCATGCATATGAGATGTAATATGATCTACATAACACAAAAAAAATGCTATGAAATGGTTCATGCTCATGCAATGAAACCCAACCTCTCGACGGCACGTCGAACTCGTCATAACGACCTCACCTAGGTACCTAGGGCCGACGCACTTGGATCTGCGACATCGCTGCCTCCAACTTTGGTGTGACAATGTGGAGGGTTTCCCCCTCCTATTTCTCGTAGGGGAAACTCTCCACCGTTCGTAGGAAATACTAGCTACAAAGCTTTTTCGCTCAACGAACATCGACAATCTTATAGGACGGGCTAACTACAAAGCTTTTCCCGTCCTCTAAGATCAAACTCAACTAATCCCTCCAAGGGAGATTAAGAGCGCCAAAATTGTGGGAAATTGGGATTCAACCCGACCGGATAAAGATTTAAGGCTCACAATAAAAGGGAGACACTCATGTCTACGGGGGTGTTTGGTCACGCATGGGAAGTCCTAACCTAAATGCTAGTTCTAGGAAATCAACGATCAATAACATAGGTACGTTGAGGCGCCTACTCACGCCGGCGCACGCACCCCGTGTGGGCGATCGAACTCACACGATTGGACATCACTAAAACCCAGGGCCAGCTAGGAGTTAGGAAATCTCACCATCGTGACGGTTGTAGAAGCGTTTTATTTGCTTGCTCCAAGACGTCGACGTCCGGTCCATGCACCGACGTGCCTCGCAACGATGGAAGAATAGACATAGGATTGAGGGCAAGAGAGACAATAATCAGTGAGTAAGAAAGGTCCACTTTCCGTTGAATCTCGTAACAAAATACATGGAAAGTAGGAAATAGCAGGGAGCAAAATACTCAAAAATAATAATTTTGGCACATAAAAATATAACCAAAATATACCTTTCGCGATAAGAGGTTGAACGGATCTTTATATGACGTGACATCATCGCCACCTCGACGATGAGGGAAAGGCAGCAAGATCGTCGCGCTCCTCGGTTCGCTGTCCACAAGGAGAATAAAGTCGGCGAGTTCGCGTGCGGTAAGGGAAGGAGGTGATCGAGCCTAGCACATGCAAACATGCCGACCGACGAGAGGGAAGCAGAGCCAAAGAGAAGGCTCGGCCAGAGAAGGAGGCCAGCAAAAGGGAGCTCAAACTGGCAGGATCTCAGCGCCGGAGTTGGAGGAGGTGGCCAACGAAGTTCCGGCGCGGCAAGGAGATAAAGTGGGCTGCTCGAGCTTTGGCTTTTCCATGCTCGGGAGAGGGAACCATGGATGCTAGGGAGAAGATCCGGTTGGTGGCGACGTTCTCCAGTCTTCGCCAACGACGAGGGAGGTCCGACGAAGTAGGCAGCGGCAAAGGGAGAGGGGAGCTGCAGGCGGCGTGGTTTGCGAGAGCCAAAGGGCGGCTCCGGCTGGCCGACGAGGAATGAGGGCCGACGGCAAGGCTCCGGCGAGGGAGCTCGAGCTTCGAGCTCCTGTTGGCGAGGTAGGGGCCGCTGCTAGTCGCGTGCCATCGCAAAAGATTCGAAGATCAGGGAGAGAGAGATAGGAGCGTCTGATAAAGGAGAGAGAGGGAGCAAAAATAAAATTAAAAAAATCCAAGTTGGCTGCAGGCGCGTGGGTTAGATAGGATAGGATAGTTTTTTTTAATACTTTTTCGGAGGCATGATATAAAAAAAAAGAGGGGGAGCGTGTGAGCAGCAGATAAGTGAGGGGAGAACATATTTTTTTTATTTTTTAAATAATAATAATAATAATATTATATTACTATTATTATTCTCCACGCGTTTTTTTTCTCAGACAAGTCCTCGTGGCAAAATGAGGGTCTCCCATAGGTAAAATTAACGTTTCAGACGCGACCGCGCAGATCGTTTCATCGTTCGAGGTCATTCGGGGTCATTAGACACTTTTTTGATGATCAGACTAAAAATGATAATTTGCGCATTTTTAGTCCTCACGCGAAATCGTGGTGCAATGGACGTCATTCCCAAGTGGAATCGACGTTCCAGACTCGCTCGCATGGTCCATTTTGTCGTCCGGGTCATTTGGACAACTTCACTGGCGATTGAGGCAATTCAAGCAAAATTCGCGCGTGATGCGACGAATAATATTTTTCAACCTGATTGGAGTCGTCCAACGTGATAAATGTCAACCGACCTTCGCTTAAGCGAAAGCTAAAGCCCAACAAAGTGACCCTAGTTACGTGTCCCTTAACATGCATCGAAAGGTTCCGGGTGGGTGTCTCGAGCTACCAGATATTACGGACGAACCGTAGACCATCTTGAGCCATGCAGGCGGACACCCTACACTCGTGATATCAAAAATTGATGTCAACACCGTTTTGTACATGTGTTAGCTGTAAGTTCACAGTTTCAGAATTAATTCTAACAAAACATCATAAATAAATTTCTACAGTTTAAAAAAAAGGTCACGCAGATGTCATAACTAACACAGAAGGATGAGAGCAGCATAAGCCCCATGCTCATTAATTTCATATTTTGAAAGTCCAAAGAAACCAGAGAATGCCACACAGATGTCATGACTAACACACCCAAATGCCACATAGAAGAAAGAGAACCCCATAAGCCCCCATGCTCATCAATTCATATTTTGGCATACCACGCCATAATAGAAAATCCACAAAATGGAAGAGGAAAATCGAGAAATGCATAAAACTAGCCAAAGATATGAGAAGGCAAAAGACGGACTCACCCAATCGAAATGAGGGAAGATGCAAATTTATTCATACCTAAAATGAAGAACATTTGGGAACAGAAAGAAGAAAGAAGTAACCAAATCTAAAAAACCCCAGGGATCTACTGGAGACTACAGGGGTGGAGCTAGGAGAGTCGAGAGAAAACAAAAGTAAAACGGCGGAACACAAAGGCCTAACGATGGTCGCGGAACGCTAAAAGTAGCCGCCATAATGCATAGAAAAAAAAGGCAGCACGCACCACAATGGTGCCGCTGCCCCCAAACAGACCCTTAACAACATGTTTTTCAATGATAAATAATGAAAGATTTATTTAGAGCCATAATGTATGACGTGATGCATGTTATTTTAATTATAATGCAAAATATTAAAACTTATGGATGGATTGATGGTTAAATATTAAGGAATATTAGATCAAAAACAAACTATCATGATTATATAACCTATTGAAGTCATGCTTAGTTTTAAGTGGTCAATATTTTAAGGATATATAAGAAAAAGTTCAGGGAACTTTTTGAATGCCACAATTCAAAGTCATTGAAAACGTTGATAAGCACATGTTTAACATCAAGTAATTATCTATTCTTTTAATTATTTAACACTTCTAATGTTTTAACATCTCAAGTTATTAAAAAATTGATATCTAATTGTTCATTTGTACTTGATCCTAGTTTAGAGGAAATAATCTTAAATTTTGTGGCCATTGTTTTATGAACAAAAGGAGAAATTAAAGAAGAAACTTCTATATGAATTTGCTAAAATTTAGTGTCATAAGCACCAAAAAGAAAGGTTGAACCGAGCACAGATGTAGAAAGAATGGTTACTTCCAATGAAGGTTCACGGCCTCAAAGCCCTTATTGAATTATTGAAAACATCATTTAAGGTACAAAGTAAAGTGATCATAAGATCATAAACTCTAAATGTGTGTCACCATTTGCAACATGAGATTGGCGAGCCAAGCATAAATGTTAGAGAAATGGGCTTAGTGAGTCACACATGGATGACCTTACTTGGGATTTTCAAGAAGGGGGTGTGTCGACACCAAGAGAGAAGGAGGCCTTAACGAGCAACATGGGAGATCATTGAGTCAGGATAAAGAGGAAGGCCTTAAGCTCTCATGTATATCCGATTAGATTTTATAAATTAAAATAAAATTAAATGTTAAACCCCAGTCAAAATAAGATAAAACTAAGATATAAGAATTTAAAACAAATAATTTTAAAGAATTTTAAGCACTAATCAAAATATTGCACGCCATGGGTCACGACATTGCCCATATATAACATTAATAAAGCATCGTCCCTTTTTATTCCCATGCACTTCACCATTTGCCATGGCACACATTGTGGATGTGTATGCCTTATAATGATTCACCCTATAATCCGTTTGAAGGTTAGGGCGATCATACATACATGTACCCTACGTGCTATAGCCTATCATCATTTTCCACTTTATTGTGGCACCATGACTATTTTTAAACTAGTTTGTCAAAACTGTTGAGACTTGCCTGCTGACCAATTGTGCTGTGCCTCATGTGAAATGTCTTACCTAACTTGATTAGACTTGATATCAACATGATCACATGATTGACTTGGTTAACCCTCTAGAGGAGCACCCCCAATGGACGTTATTCTATCTCGAGATATTCATATGGAAACTGTGATGTCATCACACTCAAGTGCCATGTCAGTATAGTGGGTCCCATCTTATTAACAAGTGCCTCACTTGGCTACTTAAAATGCAAATGTCAGTTAGTGCCACATGGGGCTACTTTAATTGACTAAAGGAATCAACATGTCTTCTAAATGGGTTGCATCACTCTTTCTAATGGTTTTTTGGAAATTAAAATTGCCCTTTGTAAACTTAATATATTTTTTTGATTTAGAAGTTGCACAAGTAATATGAGAATAAAAAAAAGATTTAAAAAATGCTAAAATGGATAGAAAGCTTTGAAAATGATGATCTTTTTAAACATTATTTTTTTGAAAAACTTTTAAATAAATGCAAGTGATTCTGTTGAATTTTAGAATAATGTTGAATAAAGTAGAATACTTTGGAATGCTTGATAGTTTCATTGATATGAACGGTGATATAAATAACCCTTACAATAATCCTATAATAAGAAAAATAATAAAAAGAAAATAGTATGAAAGGAAAGATATTTCACCTGATATCTCCAATAATTAATTCATATTAATTATTAAGAGATATAAAAACTAACATAAAATAAGAAAACAAATAATTCATAATTCATGGAAATAAATATAAAATAAGAAAGGAAATATTTCCTTATATTAAGGAAATAATTTATTTCTTATAACTTCTTATAGATAAGAATCTTATAATAGGAAAAATAATAAAAAGGAAATGATATGAAAAGAAAGATATATCACCTGATATCTCCAATAATTAATTCATATTAATTATTTGGAGATATAGAAAATAACATAAAATAAGAAAACAAATAATTCCTAATCCATGGAAACAAATATAAAATAAGAAAGGAAATATCTCCTTATATTAAGGAATAATTTATTCTTCATAACTTTTTATAGACTAGAATCCTATAATAGGAAAAATAATAAAAATGAAATGATATGAAATGAAAAATATATCACCTGATATCTCCAATAATTAACTCATATTAATTATTAGGAGATATAAAAAATAACATAAAATAAGAAAACAAATAATTCCTAATCCATGGAAATAAATATAAACTAAGAAAGGAAATATCTCCTTATATTAAGGAAATAATTTATTCCTTATAACTTCTTATAGGAATAAATTATTTGCTATTATAATTCTTAAGACCTTCCCTGAAGTTTGGAATTTATGTTAATAATTCATAACTTGCTGAGTACTGAAGAAAAATTAGTTGTTTGGATTATCGAATTTAATAAATTCGGGTTTGACTGAATTTTGAGTTTTGTCCGCCATATGTTTCGGCGTAGAAGAGAGATTCGAGCTTGGTTGAATTTGCTGGATTCTAACTTGACTGAATTTTGAGTTTTGTCTGCCGTATGTTTCAGCGTAGAAGAGAGATTCAGACTTGGCTGAATTTTAAGTTTTGCAGGGAAAGAGACAATCAAAAGGAAAACTGACTTTTAGTTGACCACGGCTGTCGACTGCAGAGAAAACATGTAAATCACACCCAATAAATTTTGTTGACAGAGAAAACAACAGAAGAAAAAACGGCTGAAAACAGAGCTCCCCCTGACGCTTAGGCCAGAGAAGAAAAAAAATACTGCAAGAGAAATGACCGGCTGGAAATGCAGCTCCACCTGACGCTTTGGCAGGAAAGAAGAAAATTCTGCAGGAGAAATGACCGGCTGGAAATGCAGCTCCCCTTAACGCTTTGGCAGGGAAGAAAAAAAATACTGCAGGAGGAAGGGTCGGCGATGGATTTTGTCGGCATTGTTTGATCCACGACAACGATATCTCTGACGATATGATGATGAGGCAGGTGGCAGCATCGCTGGTGTCACCTTGGTTGGGGCCCTTCGCTGGTGCAGGCATATGAGGATACAACACAAGAAGTTTTTTTTTATGGTTTGTGGTGATGTATGGCTAAACTCCAAAGCATTTTTGCTATCATGGTTTCTTGGGAGTCGTGTACAGAAGTGAAATAAGATCCCCCGACTTTCTGAAAGGCCTCGGAGAAGGAGAATCCTCCAAAACATCAGCCTGCGCTTTTCTAGGCAATAGCGGTGGAATAGAACTTGGCGTTGTATGTGCTCGTGCCCTGGATCATTCTGAAACCTTTGAAACCGTGGATGGAACGCCAGAGGGTACCCGTGTCGTCGAAGACCAATTGCAGAACCACGACGCTGTAGACCAGGTTGGTGTGCACTGTGGCGGAGTTCGTAAGGAGACCTTTGACGATGTGGCGGCGAGTAGCCCCCACGGCGTTGTCTGGACGACGAAGAATCACGAGGATGAACATCTTGTGGAATTAAGTCGGCGCTGATGCGGCAGGGAACTGCGATGGCGATCATCGGTATTATATAATGTCAAGATCGCTCCCTCTGCCATTGCTGGTTGGAGGCTTGACGACCATGCTGCTGAGGTTGACGCCGATGCGCTGACCCGGAGACAACGATAGGGGTAGCGCCTCTGATTCAGACTTTGAGGCAGCATTGAGATCGAACTCACGAGAGCACATTTTTGTGATTCTGTTCACGACTTCTGTAACCTAACGAGGCGGCGGGGAATTAGGGATTTGGAGAAAAAAATCGTCGTTTCAAATATCAAGATGAGTGTCCCTCTCTTCCTGCGTAGAGTATGGCAGAAAGGGAGTCCAACAATTTTCAGAGGAGGGTCGGTGACTAGAGTACGAAACATTTCTCTGATATCATGTTGAGTTTTAGAATAATGCGGAATAAAGTTGAATACTTTTGAATGCTTGATAGTTTCATTGATATGAACGTGAATATAAATAATCCTTACAAGAATCCTATAATAGGAAAAATAATAAAAAGAAAATGATATGAAAGGAAAAATATATCACCTGATAACTCAAATAATTAATTCATATTAATTATTAAGAGATATAAAAAATAACATAAATTAGAAAAACAAATAATTCATAATCGAAAGAAATAAATATAAAATAGAAAAGGAAATATCTCCTTATATTAAGGAAATAATTTATTCATCATAACTTCTTATACGAATAATTTTTTTCCTATTATAATTCTTAACAGATTCCTTTATAAGTACAATACAAAAAAATTAAATCATTGATTTTAAGTATTTGAAAGTAAAAAATTCTTGAAATTTTAAAAAATTTTGTTAAAAATGAGAATACCCTTTCTCCCCCTTAAAAGAAGAACAATCCTAAGTCTTGGTCAAGTCTTTCTACTTTGGTTGACCCGTAAGGATGCATAGACTAGTTGATTGAGGTTGCATTAGAAAGTGCTAGCACACTAAGTTGAAGCATGCTAGAAAGCATTCCGATACGCTAATCACCTTTACGGGTTGTGGGCTGATACAAGTCAAAAGAAGTTTTTCATAGAATTTAGGGCAAAAAAAATATTTTTCTCTACTAACACAAAATAACACAACTCAAATACATAAAAATGAGCATTTGTAATTGAAGAGGTAGGCAATTTCTCCCAACACTTATAATTCGAGAGGTAGGTGATCTCTCCAAAACCCTAAACCTAAGACTCAAGACAAGAATCTCTTGCATAACCTAACACCAAACATATTAAACACTATTTATACCCCTAAAAAATAACTAATAAAAGATTAAATTGCTCTTAGGTGCATAAAAGACTAAATTGACTTTAGGCATTGAAATAACAATAATTTCCCACTCAAAAAGTCATTGTTCTGAAGGTGGAAAAAGAAGAAATTGCTGCTTGGTCAAGTCGTTTGGCTCACACATGACATCCTCATATGACAATTTTTTTCCATTTATTCATAAATTCATAGGAACACTCATGAGTTCAAAATATTATCTTCTGTGCTTCTGTCGGCAGCATTCGAACTTGTTAGTACCTTGATTTCAAGTCATTCTTGGAGAAGATGACTGTTCCAAAATACTCATCAGATAGCTCATCAATAACTGAAATAGGAAAATTGTGCATTATAGTTTACTTGCTCACACTGGGTCTAATAATCTATCCCTCGAGCATCTCCCTGATCAACCTCTCTATCTCATTTTTTTGAATCTCGGGATACTCATATGACTTGACACTGATAGGAGGAACACCTTCCTTCAATGTAATAATGATATGATCGTGCTCTCTCAACGGCGTCGTAGGCTGCTGAATGATGTCAGAAATTATTGCAGAAGCTGCTTAACAAACTCGAGGAACTCTATTGACTCTGGATCCCGGATGTCCTCTAAACTCTATAAGTCTACTAAATAGCTCAATTTTGCTTCCCATATCATTTTGACCATGGTTTTTAGCGAGACCATGATTTTGCACAAGCCAGCATCCTCTCTCAGCACCACTTTCCTACTCTCCGCCCTAATCTCCATAGTTAAGGATTTCAAATCCACCCTCATCTCTCCAATCTTCTGTAGCCATTTCATCCTTTTCATCCTTAGATTCACATCTGTAATTCTCAAATCCGAGGGAATGAAATTCTCCACCATCTATAGGCTCTGTAGTGTCAAGACCAATCCACTTCAAATTCCGTCTTTTCTCCAAGTTCTCTATGCCTATAATGACCCCAAAATTTTCCTAATCTACTAATTTCAATCCCAACTGATCCACGACCTGATTTGAGGTGAAATAGTGAGTTATCGTGAGACTAGGGAGTTATCGTGATGTTAGGTTACAAATGATTCGTCATTGGCTTCCTTGGGAGTTATCGTGACTAGGGCTTCATGGTGAAGAAGGATTGATGCTCTGATACCAATTTGATACTAACCAATAAGAGTTTCTCACAAAATTTAGGGTAAAAAAAATATTTTTTTCCTAATACAAAACAACATAACTCAAATACATAAAAATAAGCACTTACAATTCAGGAGGAAGACGATCTCTCCTAACCCCCACAATTCGAGAGTTAGGCAATCTCTCCAAAATTCTAAACCTATGATTGATGACAACAATCTTATGCATATCCTAACCAGAAGCATATTAAACACTATTTATACCTCATAATGATATCTAATAAAAGATTAAATTGCCCTTAAGCAAATAAATGAGTAAATTGAAATTAGGCGCTTGGGCAACGTGGACCTTGTGGTTTCTACTTCGATATATTGTTGTTATTTGTTGAAAACTCCCAATTTCTCATCTCTATGCTAAGGAACATATTACAATTCTTACCTAAATAAAATTGCTAAGATGGCTTTATAAAATCATTATGGAGAAAACCCAAAAGAGTGGCAACAAGGGTGATGCAAAACGCATTTGCGAAGATACTTGGTATAATAATATAAGGCTCCTTAGGGTCGAGTGCTTACTAATATAAGCTTAGGGTGAGATACTCAAAACACAGAGAAAGCTTGAGTCTATATTCTTAAGCAAAAGTTAGTCCTTTCTGATGCGAAAGCAAAAACCATAATTCTTTTTATTATTTCAAATTATAATTTCAAAGCCTTCAAAATATAAAATTTCATAAGAAATCTAAAAATCAATATGAAGTTATATAACAAATGCTTTCACTCCACAAAGAAATCCCCAAAGTGTATCAAATGTGACAATTTTGAAGAAAGAATAAATAATAGAATTCACCAAATAAAAATCGAATCATTCCTCAGAAGTTCTTGTTAGTACAAGCAAATTTCTCGAAGAATTACTATCCATTAGTACCCACGTTTAAGAAGAGATTTGAATTTTATTAAAACATAAAATATATTTTATATGCATAGGAAACCCCCATTATTTAAATATATTTTTTTAAATATTAACTTTTTGAAATTCTCGAAGATCTATCTTAATATTGCAAGTTTCAATTCAACATGCTTGAATTTCCAACAAAAATCACTAGTTATTTTGAGTTGTTTGTTCCTCTTGTAATCATTTGCCGTAATTTTTGTGGAATAATCTTCTCAGATTGTATTAAATGGTATCTGAGCAATCGATTTTCGGGAGATCGACTATGAGATCATAACCACATTCGTTTGTGACCTAGCCTCACAAAACAGTCGTGATCCAAGCAATCTAGGAGGGCAAACGAGGGAAGCGTGACATACAGGCGCTGAGAAGACCTTATCGTGCGCCGCCTTCATGACTGAGTTGTGCATACAGTTGCGATTATAAGTTGCTGGGAAGAGGATGACATCCCGACATACTGAACTCCTTTGTGGTCGAGTCCTTTGATATAGTCGAGGGGATTGCTGCGTACAAGCATTCATGACCAAATTATGCGATACAATCGTGATCGAGCTAGGTGGGAAGCCACGACGTGCCATAAACATATAGTCGCGACAAGTGCTAGCTGGGAAGTATTGACAATATAATGATTCTAGCGATATACTTACAAGGATCACGACCTACAACAATGGTATCACGACTTACTGAGACCCATATTTCACCGCCTCTTTCTTCTGACATTCGCGATTGGCGCTAGCTGGGAATTGTCGATCACGTTACAATCATGATTAGAGACGCACAACTATGTGTCCTAATTCGGAGCAGATGAAGTCACAAAAACTTCATATTTGGCGGAGTACAGAAACCCAACATATATCTTATGTTCCTGCTCTGGCCTCATAATACAATCACAATTAGAGCTAGTTGAGATGACAACTAGGGGATTGCGGCGTATAGAGACCTGAAACTTCGATCTTTATCCTCCTTTTGCTCCGTCCTCGTGATACAATAGCGGGATTGTGGTGTCTAGTTGCCATACAGTTGCGATCCAAGATCACAAAAGTCGGTGAGTGACGAAATCTCTCACGAATTGGGAAGCTGACAACGGAATTACGGTGTCTTGTCTAGAATCAAGCTAGTTGGGAAGCCGACCACATGATCGTGAGTTTTGAAACCGTACAAGGAGCGGTGATGGTAAATAAAGTGGATTGTTTGGAGATGAAATTAGAGAAATAGATGAGCCGCATCAAATCGAAAATAGATGAACATTTCTCAGAGCTTTTCTTGTCCATAAACGGGCGGTTCGAGCAGAGATTCACAACCATGCAAGAAATGTTAAAGAAAATCATGGAGTTTCATACAAAACAACTTCATCCCACCACGGGATCGAACGAGGATGTCAGCAATGTATGTAAGTACCAGCAGTTAGACGGATTTGAACGGTATCAGTGCATCATCATTACTTTAAACGGATCGGGTGCTGCAATATCAAGCAATGAAATCAGGAGACTCGAGCGACAACACTTGAAAGAAATAACGTGACATTCAGATGACTTGAACAAATGGAAGCAACCCTAAACCCTAATTAATAGAGATGGAAGAGAGACACAATATGGAGCTAACAAAGATTCTGATGATCGATGAACTTTTAGATGAGTTGTTTGGGGCTGCAATAATTCTTAAGATTAACTTGAAGTTAGGACACCAACAGATTCGTATGCGGTTGAAGGATGTGCACAAGATGACATTTCAAATTCATAGTGGTCACTATGAATTTCTGATTAAATAGAAATGAATGTCTGATGATGATGAACCATGAGAACCATACAAAATGATCCAACAATAGTTTTTCTCACCTTGAAGGCTATTTATCTTTAAGGGAGTTTTATTACACCAGTGCTTAGCTTAAGGACAATTTTGTCTTTTGTGTGCCCAAGGACAATTCTGCTTTTTGCGTGCCTAAGGAAATTAATATTTCATTATTTATTATTGTTTTAGTATGAATAAACACTAATAGGTGTAGGGTTAGGTATGTATGGGATTATACCTTGAGTCTTAGGGTTAGGATTTGGAAGAGATTTCCTACCCTTTGAATTATAGGATTTGGGAGAGATCACTTACCTTTTGGATTGTAGGTGCTTATCTTATGTAATTGTGTTGAATTTTTTGATGTTCTTGCAATAAAATATTCATTTTCCTTAATTTTTGTGAAAACTTATTCTTAGACTGTATATACATACATACCACTTAATTCATATGTATTTACATATCGAACACCCAAGTGACATCAGACATGATTTGGTTGAAGTGGTCAACCGGTTCAACAAGGGTCTCGATCCAGCAGGGGACTGGACCGATCGACTATTTCAACGGTATTATAAACATTTGTGCTTGCTGAGTTACGATTTATTCTTGATTTTGTTTTCAGATTTCTTTCCATAGATATCTTCCCTTGCTAAAGTTTTATCCATAGACAGGTGATACTCCGACTATATCTTGCTCTGAGGTGATGATTATTTCCTCGATTCCGTACACGTTCCCCTTCTCCCTACTCTAGCGTCGGCCATCTCTCCCCTCCTTTCTGATCTAGCCGCCAGCCATCCAAATCCAATCCTTCCCTGTTCCTGCCGTCGGTCACCCTACAACCTTCCTACCCGCTTCTAGTTGTCGAGCACCTCTCCCGTCTTTCTTGATCCCGTCGCCAACTACCCTAGCACCCTCCTTCCCTATTCCAACCGATGGTCACATACAACCTTTTTGCCCATCCAACCACCGATCACTTACCCCCTCCCTCTCCTCCTGCTTCCAACCACCTATTTCTTACCCTCTCCCACTTCAAACATCAAACACCATGCCAACACCATCGCTGTCCGCAGATGTTCCTACCCGGCCCCTAGCCGCATATTGGTGTTGTTGTGTTTACAGGTTTTGTTAGATTCTTGATTGTAATCCATTCTGTTTTGAGTAATAATATTTATCTTCGTTTTGGGGTTTGGCTTAAACTCCGGTATCACTAATCTTCAATTTCTATATATGCCACTTTAATTATGCACGAAAAAGTGTATATCACATTTTAAAAGTTAAAATAGCAGCATTTTTTATGTTATATGAAAGATTTGGGTGGTATAAATGTAAAAAGTAGAGTTTAGATATGTAAATACATAGGAATTGGCTGTATGTATGTAAATACCCCCATAACACTAATACCACTTCATGAAAGATATAACTGCAGTTTATGGCTTATGGAGAGATGGTTATTATTTTGGCTGTTTTCATACAATGGTAGTTTGCTGCACTAGGAATTTTCAAACACCAAATTTCAGTAAAAGCCCAAATAGTATCACAAGAGTTCTTTTTTTATATTTGTATGCTTCCTTGAAGAATATCTCACTTTTTCTTTCATGGAAACAATTTTAGGGTTTATATTCCAAGAATCCTCAAATGCTAAGAAATTTCTCTTCATGTGGTTGATCTACAGCATATTATCAATGTTTAGATGAAAAAGCTATTGAACAATTTAAAATACAAAATAAAATTAGAGAACCAAACATTGTGATTTTGAGGAATCGTGAAATATTTTTAATTTTTAATGTCTATCTTCATTGGGATGGGCCATATTTAATTTTGGGAGTTTTAGTTTCATACCGCCAACTTTTATACACATTGGTATGTTCTTATTTTTTTATAATTACTTTGATTCCATCATTTTCTTTCAATCCTTACTAATATATTACCCCAATCATATGTTCTTAACCAAAAAGATTATTTTATTTATTGAATTTAGGAAATAATAATTTTTTTCAAAAATTGAAGAATTATTTCACTTTATTTTAAAGCAAAAGTAGATTAATTTCATTGGATGATATTAGATTTTTTTTATATTGATTTAGATATAGCAAATAATGATTAAAAATGTGTTCAAAATGCTTAACATTAAATTTTTTATAGAAAATTTTAAAAATAAATATTTTTTAACGTAGTAATTTGTTCCTGTTTAAATGTAGTTTTTCTTGGGCATGTTTTGACATTATAATTTATATTTAGTAATTTAAATTTTTTTTCTTTTTTTTTTGTTTAAAAGAAAGTACATTTAAATATTTTTACGTTTTTTAAAATTTCAAATGAATTTTTATCAGAATGTGTTATAAATCAATGCAAGCAACTAACCTAATTTCACTCGGCGAGATCGATTTATATTTAAAGCAAAGTGAAACAATAAATGATATTTCACATGAACTTGCTTTTTCTTAATCACTGAATAAAATATTTGTTAGCTTAATGTAATATTCTTTTAAGTTAAAATCTGCTAGCAGGAGCGATATGCTAGGAAGTATGTAAAAATAGGTGTTATTTGTATAATTAGTAAAATTTAGTGCTGTACTAATAAATATGAAAATTTGTGATGACCTATCAGTTAAAATCTCTTAAGTTTTATTATTATAATATTAGCTATGCATCATTAATATGAAATCTGTGACCCCTAAGAAAATCTTAAACTAGTTTGCATCTGTTTACTTGGGAAGTGTGGGGTTGGGTGTAACAAATTGGAATATAGTTGGAGAAATGTTGTCTAGAGGAAGATGATTTGATGGGGTTTTTAAATTTTTATTTTTCTTGGTTAGCAATGCTGCACAATTTTTGCAATAAAGAAATTCCGCAATGTGGTAGATGACAACTTAATTATTTTTTTGATTTTTCTCATATATACTTCCTGAAAAGGATTTTTTGACTTAGAAGCACATGGTAATAGTATAATAATCATTTAAAAGAGAATTTATTAAGTTGCGTTATACTTACTTAGAGTTGGACACATCGGAATATCTCGCTATAATAGCCCTTCATTCAAGTTTTCCTTGTACATTTAGTAATTGGAAATATGTATCTCCATGAGTTTAAGCATGAGCTTGTTTTGTTTAATTTTTTCAGGTATTTTGATATGTAGATGATATTGCATTTTGTTCATAATTATGACAGTTAAAGTTTTATAGTAATCTAAAAAGCAAAAATTAAATCATATGATTCAAATTTAATGAGAAACTCTTGGACATTACTGTTTTGAACTGGTAACGTGCAAAAGAAATGGGTAAAATGGATGAATAATTGTGAACAACTGAAATATATATTATAGCATTATCTTATACATGATTAATTGTATAATTATGCCCATTATTTTTTCTTGGTAAAATTACACTATTCGATTTTTCTATGTAGATAAGTAGCTCATTGTATTGGTCAGATCATCAGATCCTTCAATAGGTGAAAAAAAAATCAATAATTTTATATTTGAAGCGAGTTATTGTCTTGTTATACTTGTCTTGCTAAAGATTTCGTTTTTAAATTTTTGTTACATATCTTGTTAATGTTTTCTTTTTTTCTAAATTTATGCAAATTTTGTATGAATTTTTTTCTAGTTGCACACGAAATATGATATTCATTGGTCATGTATTGTTTAAGTTTTTTTGGAGTTATTTCTTCTAATTGATTGTGATTTTCAGAATATTAGAGTTCAATTACAAGTATTATTCTGGTTTGCACTAGTTGCTATAAGAAAAAAGTTGAGCATTCGAGCCAAAAACAATTTTCTAAGAGCTATAGGCTTCACTAGCATCCTGAATTTCTTCTTTTTCTACATTTTGTGATGGAAATACATCATCTAGCTCCCCAATACTAGTTTGGTGAAAATTAAATGCTTAGTTAGACTAATTAATAGATTGATTAAATATTTGTTAGTCTATATAATTAAATTTTAAATTGTAACTTTTTTTATTTATTTTTTTAGTATTAAACGGTAGCTTTATCTCTTTTAAATTGGATAAATGAATTATGAAAATTTGTCATTAGTTGATAGTTATGATAATAAATTATACTAACTTGTCTTTTATTGATTTATTAAATTAGTACTCAGGAATTTATGAACTGATTAAATTTGTGTGTATTATTATATTTTTTATGATCTTCTACTTGATTAATCTCCATGTCATCATCATAAGCCTCTTGCTTTATGAATCAATTTTTTTTCACGCAGTTATTTTGAGTGATTTATGAGATGCTAAAAGTTATTATATGCAAATCATTTTTAGCAATTACCAATATTTTCTTAAATCCGTTCTTTGTCCTTTGTCCTTTTTTCCCTCCGTACTAATTTTATTCACTTTTTTAATGAATGCATTTTCTACTTATATTATACTCAACCAAAATAAAAAACATGTAACTATGTGCCCAATTTTATTGATGGAATTTAATTTTAATAATAATGATAAGAGAGGATTATTATGTTAATGGTAAGAGAAACTGCATTTGCAGAACTTGGAGGGAGGAAGGGGAACTACATGTACAATACTTGGATAAAGGAGCAGAGCATTTCTAGTTTGACTCATCAGTTCTTTATTGATAACAATTTGTTGATTCCAAAGACTAATTATTTTGAAGATGAATCTAATTTTACCAAAATAATACTATTTAATAATGCCACCACCCAACTTGATAGCTTAGAATTAATCAAGTCAAGAACCATAGTCGGATAGTATTAACATTTAGTTTACTTTCTATAGATTTTCAGAACTTCCAAATATACATAAAGCGCTACTAAGAAACCACAAATTAATCTACACAGAAATTAGAACATTTAGACGGAACAATATAGTATGGACAATATCTCAAACCAACATATAACAATGTATCATTACTTAGAAGAAAACAATTAAAAACACTACTATCATAATACATATCAACAGTAATTTTCATTCGATAAACTAAATCTCTCATGTCATGTATATTAATCTATATTTTTTTTAAAAGAAATAATTAAATTCAACAATAAATTTTTATGGCTTAGTGAGCAATTACAATCTTGTTATGCATTAAATTCATATAAAAATATTATGCTTGAATGACTAAAAGAAATCTAATTCATTAGTTAATTCGAGTGTAAGCTTTCATTTTAAGTTTAATAATTCTCATTTAAACTTAAGTATTTTTTTTTTATAATTTCTGTAAGAAGTCATATTAAGATTACTGTCATACCCATATGTATTTTCAAAATTACACTTGTAACTCAAAATTTTGCATCTGAGGTTACACCTTTGATATTTCCATTTCCGTTTTCATACACATGTACATTGCATTCCTTGTCAATATCATATGGGGGTAAATCCTGATTGACTTGAGTCTTTACTTATCATTTCATATCAATCTAAAATCATTTAAATGTACCTTCATATGTCAATTATTTTTTAGTCATTTGTTAGACAGTTTTCAAACATTCAAAATGCAAAATATAATTGAAAGGTTTATTTTTTAAATCATACCGTGCAAGTTCATTTTTATCAATTTGAAATGCAATTTCTAAATAAACCAGTAATGTAATACCACTGAGAAAGTAATTATTCACCTTAATTTATGTGACAAACTCTCCTTAATTTAAATCCGTTGAAGCAGAAGTTCTTCAATCCCTGGTGATATAGAACTTAATATTAATATTCATTACATACATTTATCCTGCTAATTATTTTGAAAACTAATAAAACCTTAAACATACTTGTCCTTTCTCCTTTTAAAGTCAACAATTCAAATCTCCAAGTCTTACAAAGCAAAATTTTCTGGATTTTTGGATATCTATAATTTATTAATAGAACTCATTCTTAATAATTGATTAAGGTTGAATTAAAGAGTTGTTTATTAATTCATTAACAATTATAAAACAATGAAAATGCAATTCAATTTATTATTAACACTACGGTGAGTCGATCTCCTCCTTCTTCCATTGCTCGTGGTCGATTGAGTGCGGTAAGCTTCTCATGTAGGGCATAACCACACGATTCTTTCTCCTCTTTCGGCTTCATCCTCTTCTCCTTCGCTCTTATTCTTCATGCAAGCGACGTCGTCCTTCCTATTGGAACACCCGTACTCGACGTCGAAGCCTTCAGCAGCTGCAAGAAGTGTCAGTTTCCCTTCCAAGAGAGCAGATGTTTGCCTTGGACACACGTAAATCTTCCTCTTTCTTCTTTCTTCCACCTTGCCGACTAGGGCACAACTCCACTTACTCACGAGCCCCATAAGCAAAGCAACCTCTCTCCTTCCTTTTCTTCTCCACCAGTCGGCTAGGGCACACATGCTATTTTTCCTTCCTTTTTCTTCTTCTTTATTATCGTTTCTTCCTTTCCTTCCTCTGTCTCCATTCTATCTCTCGATTCATTCTGTTATTTCAAAATGAGTGAGACACTAGCCTCCTTAAGTCAAATTGTCGAGACAGTTATTCGATCCCACTTGTTCAATTTATTATTATTTTATTATTTTTTTAATTAAAATTTCAATTTTTACAAATAATTCAAACTTAAACCTAAATTATTCAAAAGAATAGCCATAAATCATAATTTAATTTTTTTTAGAAGTTAAATTAACCTAAACCATTTTTATTGTGTTGCATTAGTTTTCCCTAGACAAGTACTTTTCTCTAGAAGTGTTAGAATGTTATTGATGAACAGTGCCATGGATCTTCTATATTAGGAAGGAAGAGTATTTTCTCTACTATTATAAGATATCTGATTTGTAACTTCATTAGCTGCGGGTTGCGGTCAGCATGCATGCAAAGGCAATGCGACTGGGTACTTGCGTAGAGGAAGAACTAGAGTGGTTAGCCTACAGAGGAATCAAAAAGAGGTTCTTCACATGTGTAAGTATTGCATGCAATAAGTTGATTTTGATGATGGAGGTGGCAGGCGAGTAGTCGGTCAACTATCTAAGAGAAAGAAAATGAGCATATGTTGGTGAAACACTGGAGATGCGGTATGAATAAATGAGTATCAATGTGCAGGGAAGTGCATGCAGCTAGATTTCATCGGGTATGGATGGGTATGGTGAATGGCGTATTATGGGACATGATGCATGTAATTTACAAATGTGTTAGCCTAGTGGTTATTTGGTTGGAGAATGAGTTCACAATAATAAAAATTTTGCAAGATCCAAACTCAGGTGCAAAAATTAATTGATCTAATCTTGCTTTAATAACAAATTGGTGCAGGTTAATTGCAACAATGAAGACAATAAATAGAAGAAAGGAAAATAGTTTAAAGGAGAAGAGAAATTCCACATACCCAATTTGGAAAGAGGAAGAAGAACATGTAAACAATTTGGGTAATCCACAAACATAGCTTTGATAAAGACTGCTAGCACTTATAATTAGCAAATTAATAATTCATTCATAACTATTTATCGAAAATAGGAGCTACAATTTCATACGTATAAGAACAAAGTTGTTAAGGTAAAGTTAAAGATCTTTGAAATTTTAATCCTTTCCAAATCTACTCTTCTCTCCCACTTCAAGTTTTAACATAAACCTAGAAGGATTATCAATTCTAAGTTGCAATAAAATGAATCCATAAACCCCAATTTAAATTAAATGATTAACATAATTTCTAAATAACATAAACCTAATTTCTTATACTGCTTGAATTATCTTCAATAAATGTTACTTAAATTATTCTTTTAATATATTTATTTGTTAATTTATCATTTCATAGTTCTACCATATATCCATACTAACATTTTTAATTTGCTATGTTCGATTTAGATTTCAATGAATTTTTTATTGCTTAACACTTTTATATGTAACATTGTTGGCATAATTGTGATTAAAAATGTAACTTAAATTTTCCATGATATCCTCTTATTGTATAAAAGCTATCACAATATTCTATTTCAATGATTCGATCTTGACCGCAGAGGTTATATTATTATCTATATGCTCATTTGTTTTATATAGTGGATCCAAGTTACTTGACGATGCCTACGGACCACCTTTTCTTCTAATAGTATTTATATATAATTTTTAATATCATAACCACTAAATTCTATATTATATACAATTTTTCGAAATACTATTATCTTAGCATTTTCTTTGATGTTCAAACTTATCATTTATTTTATTTGATGCCTCACGGATTATTTTATATAATTTGCTAATATGAATGCATCAAGAACCTCACTTTGAATATTTTTTGTAGGCATCTTCATGCTCAACAATGATCTTGGATATACCATACTATAATTAGAAAGTCTTGTCATTTTGTAAATACTTTAAATACTGGTTGGTGTTGCATCATGAATATCTTAAATAAATTTAACATAGATTTGAAACACATATTTGCTTTCATGCAATAAATCATTTTCCTTATAATCGTGGATTAATTAATTGATTAACATAAATTAACCTAACTAACTATTAGAAAATAAAGTAGCATTTCATCATACATTAATTCATTATAAACTGGATAGGACATTTATGTTAGTATTTATTAATGATTGATTTTAAATAATATTAGTTAATCATTTTATTTTAAGATTAATTATTACAATTAATTAAATATTTGAAAATTAGTTTTTCTATTTAATACATCACCGACCTTATTCTATTACCTCAACTTGTATTTGCTTTGGCTGAGTGCCACATGAGATTTTTAATTAACATGCATGAGATCAATTATTAGGCATTAATTTCTGATTATGATATTAAATTATGCTCATTAATTGTGTTCTTAAGAATTAACTAAATAATGATTAATGATTATAAAAATACATTTTTTAATTAATAGCCTTATTAGTATAGTTAACTGAATATTGACTCAAAGTCATGGTAGTATATATATCCTGTTTAATGCTAATAAGTCATTAATTAAGATTAAAAATTGCTAATTAATTTATCATTTAATTAAAATTTATTATTTTGTAAACTTATTTATATTAAATAATTAATCATTTTTATCATTTAAAAAACTCATATCAGCATAGCACTTATTTTTGCCATGAAGCTTCAACCCTTATAATAATCCTAGTAGTAATTTAGCTTGTCCACTTACCTTGATAATAAAACATCACGCAACACGACATAATAAATAATACAACATGGGACTATATTTTCAGGGTTTAAATGAGTTGTCATAATCGAACACCTTTAAATTGAGCTTGATTAATTAAACATGCTCAAGCTAGATTAATAAAAGGTAAAGATGAATGCAATGGGATATCATAAAGCAACCATGGACGCGTAGAGTCAAGATTTTAAACTTTGTAAATTGGACTTATGTAATCTATTTTTCTTTAAATATAAGTTATACCAGTTTTTTTAAATAATTTTGCTCACGAGTTCACATGGTTAGTTGGAGTTGGTTCATTGGCTTGGCAATATCAACTCACAAACTATTTATTAAATCAAGCTATAGTTTATTTGCAAGGAAGCTTAGTTGAATGATAACCTTAGCAAGCAACAGTGCCAAATTGAGTCTATAAGTAGTGATTTTCCTATAGCCATATTAACCTTTTGTTTATTGATTGTTTCTTTGTGATTATAGCATTATTGTCATTTATCTATTTACATGGTTCACTTTTGTCCATTTTGAAGGATGTATAAATGATTTTTTAAGCCGTGTTTTTGTGTTTTTCATTCATCACCTTTATTAAGCTTAACACAATTTTTTGGGGTCAATTTTATGTTTCTGGTTTCTCTACCTTCTTGTAGATGGTTTCATAATTTTGTTAACTTTATTTTGTGTAAATTTTTTCTTTTCTCTTATTTTTATTTTTATTTTCTTTTTTATATTCGATTTTTTCTTATAGTCATTTCATGTTATTTCTATTTATTCACTTATATTTGTACTTTGGAATAAATTTTATGATTATTTGTTTGCCTAACATCAATTTTAACCTTTTATTATCAAATTATGAATATTGTATTTATTGCTCTTTTATTTAATATCATTTTGGAACAATTTTAAAGGAAATTTTGGTTCAATAACATATCTATTTCTGGTGTAGTCAAGAATTTGGGAGTTCTTAATGAACTTGAACACAAGATTTATTTGTTGTAATTCACCATTTGTCATTTTTTGTTATCATTAAAGCTGAAACGAACACAGTTTGAGAAATTTTTAATTGAGTGATATAAGCAAAAAATTAATTTTAAGGATCATGTTAAATAAAGTTATGAAATGTAAAAGTAAAAAAGATTTAGCTTTAAAGAAGATGCATGAAGAAAATGCTTTAAAGAAGATGCATGAAGAATTTGGGAGTTATTCTTGATATTATAATGCTTTGATATCATCTAACTTTTTCATTAAAATTTTGATAAGTAATTTGATGTGTAATGATTGAAGAGTAAGTATTCTGGTATTAATGTTTAAGATTAGATGAGATAGCTATTTTGAAAATTTTTAATATTTTGATAATTATAAAGGAATTTAACTTATGAGTTATATTGAAAATAATGATGGATTATTGGAATATTGATATAGAAAATTTATATTAGTTTTAGAGAATTAATTAGATTTTGTGTCAATAAAATTACTTTAGAAGTGGCTTTTGTATGAAGGGCAATAACAACAATAATAAGCCTTTATCCCACTAAGTGGGGTCGACTTCATTAATCGTTTTTCTCCATTGTGTCCTATTGAGTGTCATATTTTTATTTAATTTGAATAAATTAAGATCATTTTTATACAACTTGCACAAGTCTTTATAGTTCTATCTCTACCTTTCTTAGTATAAGTCAAATCTAAAACATGCACTGTCCTAACAGGGTTATCAGGTGCTTGACGTTTAATTTGACCAAGCCATCTAAAATGACTATCTCTAATTTTGTTTGCCACTAGAGCTACTCTAACTCTTTTACGGATATGTTCGTTTCACATTTTGTCTCTCCGTGTAATACCACCATCCACTTGAGCATTCTCATTTCAACAATACTTAATTTAATTTTATGCTTCTCTTTTATAGATTAACATTTTACTTCTTAAAGCTTTGCAAGTCTCACTATTATCTTATAAAATTTTCCATCAAGTTTAAGGGGTACTTTTCTATCACACAAAAGGATCGATGTTTTTCTCCACGTCAACATCCAACTTGGATTCTACTAATAACATCCCCATTAATATCACCATCACTTTGAACAATAGACCCGAGATATCTGAAACCTTCACTGCTTTTAATGACATGATCACCCATTGCTACAAAATTTCGATACTAAATATATTCTAAAATTAGATTCCATGCATTCAATTTTAGATCTACTCAAACGAAAGTATTCAGACTCTAAATTTGATCTTCATAATTCAAGTTTTTTCTAACCCTCTCTAATATTATCCAAAAGAAGGCTGTTATTAGTGAAAAGCACACATCAATGTACATCTTCCTATAAATGTCGAGTAAGAACATCCGTAACTAAAACAAGAAGATACAGGCTTAAAGTCGATCTTTGATATAATCTAACTAAAATAGGAAAATACTTGGTCAATCTTCCTTCTATTCTAACACAAGTAATTATTATAATATACATATATTTAATCATTTAAATATAACCAATATCAACATTTTTTTTTCAAGAACTCTCCAAATGCTTCTCTTGGAACTTTGTCATATATTTTTTCTAAATCGATAACACTCATGTGTAGATCCTTCTTATTCTATGTATGCTTTTCCATCATATCTCTTAATAAATATATAGCTTACATCTTAGACTTGCCCGTCACAAATTTAACTAATTTCGAGAAATTTCATATATTTAACTAATTTCGAGAAATTTTCATATCACATCGTATCCTATGTTCAGTTACTTTAATGTATGACATATCAGATTAAATTCTCTATCATTTGCACACTCTTGTACATGTTCTATATTCTTTAAAAGATGAACGAAGTCTCTTTTTCCACTCATCATACATCTTTTTAGTTTTTAAAATAATATTAAAAAGTTTAAGCCAAGAAATTTTCAGTTCTCGTATACATTTCATTGCTTTTATGGAATTCAATCAAGTCCGGCTGTTTTTCACACTTCATATACTTTAAAGCCTTCCCAATTTCTATTTTACTAATGTGATGATGGAAATTAAAAAAAAAAGTTATTATTATTTAATATAATAATATCCCTAAAATTGTTTTTTTTTTAGAACCTTATTGAAATTTTTATCAAAATATCTCACCCATTAATGTTGAATTTTCTCATCTAAGGAAAATATTTTTTTATTTTCATCTTTAATACACTTTGCTCGAACTAAATTTTTACTTTTCTTATCTCTTTGTTTGAAGAGTTTATCAATATTTCTTTTGATATCTTTGGCATTTAATAAATTATAAAGATCATTAAAAGTAAGAGTGAGCATCACAAATTATTTTCTTAGATTCTCTGTGGGTCATCTTATATTTTTATCAATTCTCCAAGTTTTTATATTTAAACTAATTTTTATAAAAACATTTCATTTCATTTCTTCTTGCACACTATTATTCCATCGAAAACTATTTTTATTCATAAAAAAAAATTATTTTTGAAATTCCAAGTACATTTTTGATAACTTGCTTAATAGTATCCGTTATTTTATTCCACATAGTATTAGCTTCTTCATGAACATCTTAAATGTTAAGATCTTGAAGTTTACTTATAAAAATAATTTTATTATCTTTTAATTATTCATATTTAATTCTATGATATTATTTCATTTGTATTTTTCATCTAAAATCTAAAACCATTAATTGATGTTAAGTATTTAAATTTTCTCTTAGAATGATCTTACAATCCTTATTATCTTGACGATCTATTTTTTTGATAAAAAATTAATTAATTTATATATTTTTAGATTCATTTTTAGAAGCAATAATATGCTTTTTTTTCTTTTATAAATAAAGTATTGACAATAACAAAAAAAAGGCAATGACAAAATCTAAGCGAAAAAAAAATTCAATATGACTTTTACTTCTTCATTAGTCACTACAAAATTATAGCCAGCATGAGTGCTTCTAAAATGTTATATATTTTTATCGACATGTCAATTTAAATCTCATTGATGTATCATTTGTATTAATTCTTTCAGGTAATTCCAAAACTTTTCTTGTGAACATATATCCAAACTTATAAATATTTATAATATTAAAAATCTTAGTATCAGCAAAAATCTTTAAAGCTATAATTTTATTTTCAATTATACTAATTTTTACAATGTTATCTTTTAAGTTTTATATAGAATTACACCTGCATCATTTCTAGTACTATTCATACATGAATGTCGAAGTTTAAAATCTAAATTATCAATACATTTAGTATTTTCTCATTCCCATTTAGTTTCTTGAATCTATACGATATTTATTTTCCATTGAATCATAATATCTACTAATTTAATTAATTTTCATGTGAGAGTACATATATATCAAGTTCCTATCGTAATATTATTTTCATATACTAACTTTTTTGTTCGCATTCATCCATAATGTGAGAACTTTTGCTTATTTAACACTATATACAGACGCCGGTGCAACTACCCTTTGACAGTTGTCACTGCATAGCTTCCTAGGGATGTCGTCCTAGGATTGACACAATGATCGACTTTTGTAGTAAGGGCAATTAATGAAAAATTATGAAGTAGCAAAATCATCTTTGTATGGTTCTTATTGATATTGAAATGATATTTTCACGTATCATAAAAATTAATTTGATGAATGCTAAGGAAGAAATACATGTTATATATATCTATTTATATAGTGTGATTAAAGAGATTTCAATTATAGAAAAATTATTTCTAGCATTAAGATTGATTCCATGTTGTTTATGGAGATATTACATAAGATATTCAAAATGAAGTGTCTTTAATTGATGATATAGTTCTAATTGTTTATATATCTTGTGAAATAAATGTAAATTTTTAATATTGGGGAAATTATATAAAAGATAGGCTTCATGTATATCACAGTATTAATGTTGATTGTTTCATATATAATTTTAGTGGATATGATTAGAGCTACAAATGAACAAAGTCGAGTCTAATAGGGGCCTATTTGAGCTCAAGCTCGTTTATTAACAGTTGTCACTGAATTTTTTTTATATTTTTATATTATTATAATTAATATTATTATTATTATTATTATTATTATTATGATAATGTTAATATTAGAAAATCTTGATTTGTGCATTTTCGCTCGTGCGTGAAATCATAGCAAATTAGATGTCCTTTCTAGGTAATTTTGACGTTTCGGGTGCGTCGTCGCGGTCCGTTTCGTCATCCGAGGTCATTTTAACGAATTCATCGATTTGTGTGTGATTTGCTCATGTGCGGAATTATGACAATATGAGTGTCCTCCCTAGCTAAAATTGACGTCCCGGACGCGCTGACGCAGTCCATTTCGTCATCGGAAGTCATCTGGACAAGTTCACATTTTTCACCTTATTTAAGTTCAATTTTAGTCCGACTTTGCGCAACTTAGTGAATTTTGTGTATTTTATGGTGAGTGTGTTGATAAAGTCATAAAATGGTTTTTCTAGAGCTTGAGATCCTATTGGGAACTTCTCTTTGATTTCCCACATGTTGGTCCTTAACCGCTCGACCAAAGATGATGGTTTGAGACCACCCAGGCGAGACACCGCAAGAGAACGGGAAGTGATTCGAGTTTCTAAAAAAGAGTAGGTCTCAGCTCTAGTCATATAAGATAGTCGATAGGAAGCCTTAGAGCTAGATCCTATAATCTAAGAAGAGGAGAAATGACCTCAAAATGAGGTCAACAATCCCAAATCTGGGAGAATTTTCCATCCTTATTGTGTGTCAGGAGGTTTAATCAGTGGTTGGGGAATTTGGAAAACATGCTCCGAACCTTTTGAGAAAGGAAGACTCGTCAACCAAAAACAATGTCATTTTGCAATATGCAGCCATCATCCTCCCTTGGAAATGATTTCAACGGTACATAGTCTTTGTAAAGGGAGAGGAGAAATGCATTTAGGGAGGAGGAAATGCGGCCTGGGCAGAGGAAGGCTCAAGCACGTGATTGGCGAGCTGTTTGGTTGAGCAACTCACGCGGAAGAGGAGTCGAAAGATGGGGAGCTTGCGATCGAACCAGGAGACGTGCGAGCTAGGGTTCTCCTCTGGTGCGGCCGATCCCTGGAAAGGAAAAGGCGATCGTGGGGCAGGACCGAGCGAGGAGAAGAGGTATCGTGGTCGGTTAGGTTCGTGCGCAACAGAGGAGTGTACATGGTTTGCGAGTCTGCGTGCGTGGGTGGGATTAAGTTGGATTTTTTTATATTTTTTTAATTATTATAATGTTAATATTTGAAAATCTCAATTTGTGCATTTTCGCTCGTGCGTGAAATCATAGCAAATTGGATATCCTTTCTAGGTAATTTCGACATTTCGGGTGTGCCGGTTCAGTCCGTTTTGTCATTCGAGGTCATTTTGATGAATTCATTGATTTGTGTGCGATTTGCTCATGTGCGGAATTGTGATAATATGAGTGTCATTCCTAGCTAAAATTGACGTCCCAGACGCGTCGACACAGTCCATTTCGTCATCGGAAGTCGTCTGGATAAGTTCACATTTTTCACCCTGTTTAAGTTCAATTTTAGTCCAACTTTGTGCAACTTAGTTGATTTTGTGTATTTTATGGTGTTAGTGTGTTGATAAAGCCATAAAAGAGTTTTCCTAGGTTTTGAGATCCTATTGGGAACTTTTTTTTTATTTCTCACATGTTGGTCCTTAACCACTCGACCAAAAGATGATGGTTTGAGACCACCCAGACGAGACACCGCAAGAGAAACGGGAAGTGGTTCGAGTTTCTAAAAAAGGTAGGTCTCAGCTCAAGTCCTCTAAGATAGTCGATAGAAAACCTTAGAGCTAGATCCCATAATCTAAGAAGAGGAGAAATGACCTCAAAATGAGGTCAACAATCCCAAATCTGGGAGAATTTTCCATTCTTGTTGTGTGTCAGGAGGTTTAAGCAGTGGTTGGGGAATTTGGAAAACATGCTCCGAATCTCTTGAGAAAGGAAGACTCGTCAACCAAAAACAATGTCATTTTGCAATATGCAGCCATCATCCTCCCTTGGAAATGATTTTAACGGTACATAGTCTTTGTAAAGGGATAAGAGAAATGCATTTAAGGCGGAGGAAATGATGCCTAGGGCAGAGGAAGGCTCGAGCAAGTGATTGGCGAGATGTTCGGTCGAGCGGCTCGTGCGGAAGAGGAGTCGAATGATGGGGAGCTCGCGATCGAACCAGGAGACGTGCGAGCTAGGGTTCTGCTCCGGTGCGGCCGATTGTTGGAGAGGAGAAGGAGATCGTGCGACAGGACCGAGCGAGGAGAAGAGGTATCGTGGTCGGTTAGGTTTGTGTGCAACAGAGGAGTGTACATGGGTTGCGAGTCTGCGTGCGTGGGTGGGATTAAGTTGGATTTTTTATATTATTATTATTGTTATTATTATTATAATGTTTATATTTGAAAATCTCGATTTGTACATTTTCGCTCGTGCGTGAAATCATAGCAAATTAGATGTCATTTCTAGGTAATTTCGAAGTTTCGGGTGCGCTTGCGCGGTGCGTTTCGTCATTCGAGGTCATTTTGACAAATTCATCGATTTGTGTGTGATTTGCTCATGTGCGGAATTATGACGATATGAGCGTCCTCCCTAGTTAAAATTGACGTCCCGGACGCGCCGACGCAGTCCATTTCGTCATCGGAAGTCGTTTGGACATGTTCACATTTTTCACCCTGTTTAAGTTCAATTTTAGTCCGACTTTGTGCAACTTAGTGGATTTTGTGTATTTTATGGTGTCAATGTGTTGATAAAGCCATAAAGAGTTTTCTTAGGGATTGAGATCTTATTGGGAACTTCTCTTTGATTTCCCACATGTTGGTCCTTAACCACTCGACCAAAAGATGATGGTTTGAGACCATCCAGGCGAGACACCGCAAGAGAAACGAAAAGTGGTTCGAGTTTCTAGAAAAGGGTGGGTCTCAGCTCTAGTCGTCTAAAATAGTCGATAGGAAGTTTTAGAGCTAGTTGAGAAAGGAAGACTCGTCAACCAAAAACAATGTCATTTTGCAATATGCAGCCATCATCCTCCCTTGGAAATGATTTCAACGGTACATAGTCTTTGTAAAGGGAGAGGAGAAATGCATTTAGGGAGGAGGAAATGCGGCCTGGGCAGAGGAAGGCTCAAGCACGTGATTGGCGAGCTGTTTGGTTGAGCAACTCACGCGGAAGAGGAGTCGAAAGATGGGGAGCTTGCGATCGAACCAGGAGACGTGCGAGCTAGGGTTCTCCTCTGGTGCGGCCGATCCCTGGAAAGGAAAAGGCGATCGTGGGGCAGGACCGAGCGAGGAGAAGAGGTATCGTGATCGGTTAGGTTCGTGCGCAACAGAGGAGTGTACATGGGTTGCGAGTCTGCGTGCGTGGGTGGGATTAAGTTGGATTTTTTAATATTATTATTATTGTTATTATTATTATAATGTTTATATTTGAAAATCTCGATTTGTACATTTTCGCATGTGCGTGAAATCATAGCAAATTGGATGTCCTTTCTAGGTAATTTCGAAGTTTCGGGTGCGCCTGCGCGGTGCGTTTCGTCATCCGAGGTCATTTTGACAAATTCATCGATTTGTGTGTGATTTGCTCATGTGCGGAATTATGACGATATGAGCTTCCTCCCTAGCTAAAATTGACGTCCCGGACGCGCCGACGCAAATGTTCACATTTTTCACCCTGTTTAAGTTCAATATTAGTCCAACTTTGTGCAACTTAGTTGATTTTGTGTATTTTATGGTGTTAGTGTGTTGATAAAGCCATAAAAGAGTTTTCCTAGGTTTTGAGATCCTATTGGGAACTTTTTTTTTATTTCTCACATGTTGGTCCTTAACCACTCGACCAAAAGATGATGGTTTGAGACC
>NW_018165240.1:261858-299615 GCF_001263595.1 Phalaenopsis equestris
GTTCGAGTTTCTAGAAAAGGGTGGGTCTCAGCTCTAGTCGTCTAAAATAGTCGATAGGAAGTTTTAGAGCTAGATCCTATAATCTAAGAAGAGGAGAAATGACCTTAAAATGAGGTCAACAATCCCAAATATGGGAGAATTTTTCAACCTTGTTGTGTGTCAGGAGGTTTAAGCAGTGGTTGGGGAATTTGGAAAACATGCTCCGAACCTCTTGAGAAAGGAAGACTCGTCAACCAAAAACAATGTGATTTTGCAATATGCAGCCATCATCCTCCCTTGGAAATGATTTCAACGGTACATAGTCTTTGTAAAGGGAGAGGAGAAATGCATTTAAGGAGGAGGAAATGCTGCCTAGGGCAGAGGAAGGCTCGAGCAAGTGATTGGAGAGATGTTTGGTCGAGCGGCTCGTGCGGAAGAGGAGTCGAATGATGGGGAGCTCGCGATCGAACCAGGAGACGTGCGAGCTAGGGTTCTGCTCGGGTGAGGCCAATCGCTGGAGAGGAGAAGAGATCGTGCAGCAGGACCGAGCGAGGAGAAGAGGTATCGTGATCGGTTAGGTTCGTGCGCAACAGAGGAGTGTACATGGGTTGCGAGTCTGCGTGCGTGGGTGGGATTAAGTTGGATTTTTTAGTATTATTATTATAATGTTTATATTTGAAAATCTCGATTTGTACATTTTCGCATGTGCGTGAAATCATAGCAAATTGGATGTCCTTTCTAGGTAATTTCGAAGTTTCGGGTGCGCCTGCGCAGTGCGTTTCGTCATCCGATGTCATTTTGACAAATTCATCGATTTGTGTGTGATTTGCTCATGTGCAGAATTATGACAATATGAGTGTCCTCCCTAGCTAAAATTGACGTCCCGGACGCGCCGACGCAGTCCATTTCGTCATCGGAAGCCGTCTGGACATAAGAGAACGGGAAGTGATTCGAGTTTCTAAAAAAGAGTAGGTCTCAGCTCTAGTCATATAAGATAGTCGATAGGAAGCCTTAGAGCTAGATCCTATAATCTAAGAAGAGGAGAAATGACCTCAAAATGAGGTCAACAATCCCAAATCTGGGAGAATTTTCCATCCTTATTGTGTGTCAGGAGGTTTAATCAGTGGTTGGGGAATTTGGAAAACATGCTCCGAACCTTTTGAGAAAGGAAGACTCGTCAACCAAAAACAATGTCATTTTGCAATATGCAGCCATCATCCTCCCTTGGAAATGATTTCAACGGTACATAGTCTTTGTAAAGGGAGAGGAGAAATGCATTTAGGGAGGAGGAAATGCGGCCTGGGCAGAGGAAGGCTCAAGCACGTGATTGGCGAGCTGTTTGGTTGAGCAACTCACGCGGAAGAGGAGTCGAAAGATGGGGAGCTTGCGATCGAACCAGGAGACGTGCGAGCTAGGGTTCTCCTCTGGTGCGGCCGATCCCTGGAAAGGAAAAGGCGATCGTGGGGCAGGACCGAGCGAGGAGAAGAGGTATCGTGATCGGTTAGGTTCGTGCGCAACAGAGGAGTGTACATGGGTTGCGAGTCTGCGTGCGTGGGTGGGATTAAGTTGGATTTTTTTTATATTATTATTATTATTATTATTATTATTATTATTATTATTATTATTATTATTATTATTATTATTATTATTATTATTATTATTATTATTATTATTATTATTATTATTATTATTATTATTATTATTATTATTATGTTAATATTTGAAAATCTCGATTTGTATATTTTCGTTCGTGCGTGAAATCATAGCAAATTGGATGTCCTTTCTAGGTAATTTTGAAGTTTCGGGTGCGCCGAGTCGGTCTGTTTCGTCATCTGATGTCATTTTGACGAATTCATCGATTTGTGTGTGATTTGCTCATGTGTTGAATTATGACAATATGAGTCTCCTCCCTAGCTAAAATTGATGTCTCAGACGCGTCGACGCAGTCCATTTCGTCATCAGAAGTCATCTGGATAAGTTCACATTTTTCACCCTGTTTAAGTTCAATTTTAGTCCGACTTTGCACAACTTAGTGGATTTTGTGTATTTTATGGTGTCAGTGTGTTGATAAAGCCATAAAAAGGTTTTCCTAGGGTTTGAGATCCTATTGGGAACTTCTCTTTGATTTCCCACATGTTGGTCCTTAACCACTCGACCAAAAGATGATAGTTTGAGACCACCCAGGAGAGACACCGCAAGAGAAACGTGAAGTGGTTCGAGTTTCTAAAAAAGGGTAGGTCTCAGCTCTAGTCCTCTAAGATAGTCGATAGGAAGCCTTAGAGCTAGATCCCATAATCTAAGAAGAGGAGAAATGACCTCGAAATGAGGTCAACAATCCCAAATATGGGAGAATTTTTCAACCTTGTTGTGTGTCAGGAGGTTTAAGCAGTGGTTGGGGTATTTGGAAAACATGCTTGGAACCTCTTGAGAAAGGAAGACTCGTCAACCAAAAATAATGTCATTTTGCAATATGCAGCCATCATCCTCCCTTGGAAATGATTTCAACGGTACATAGTCTTTGTAGACAAGGATGATAATGAAGGTGCATCCCAAGATGAACAAGAACATCTGCCAAAATTTTTGTAGAACGGCCGATTTCCATTCAAGGTTAATAAGAAGATTCCGTTTGCAATGTCTACAACTGTTTGTGTTATTGTATGCAATTAAAGAACTTGAATGTTCATATTCTTGTTAATGCTTATATGAACTCATCAAAATTTTGTTTCCTTAATATTATACTAAATAGAGGACATTATTGACGAAATTTTACATCTTTAGTTCAAGTAATATGAAAATTTATATATTTTGAGTTGAATCACTTTTTTTTCTTAAGGCGGCAAAGTATGAAACTAACGATGGAGAGCATCTAGATTTTTTTGGTTGAGTTATTGTTTTCCTTCTCCAGCAATTAGAGCTTTGATTCACGTTAGGGAGAGAGTCAATGGAGCTTTGGTTCCTTGTGGAGATTCTTATCATTAGAGGTTTACATTTAGATGAGTGTTTTTGGAGCTCTGCATTGAGGAGATACTAGATGCATGGGTGGAGTTTCACAAGGAAAGTAATCATGATCAAAGGATGCATGCAGCTATAAATTAAGACATGGCAATTAGTAAATGGATGTGTCAACGTTGAGAAGTTGGTGGTTGTTTTGGACAAGTAGTGACTCTTTGTTTGTTGGTATGACCATGTAGAAGATCACCTTCTCAGCTAGTTGTAGCCATGCTTTGGTGTAATTGGATGCAAATTTTTAAAATTATGTCCTGTTAAAAATAATGTGGTCATGAATCAAGGGATTGACTATTTAAGATTTAATTCTTCCCCTTGATTATGAATAGAAGGAGAAGTGGTTTTATTGTGCGTCGATTTGACCAGATTCTGATATAGTATACAATAGAAACTTGAAAGCAAGCATTTGCTCTAGATGCTTTATTGGAGGGGACATCATGATTCAAGAATTATGCGACTCAATTAGGTGTTGTAATCAGTTACTTCAATCGTCAAGGCAAGCACTACGGTGGTTACCTTTGAAGTGAGGAAGTCTAAACTTGGGGAAAATAATTAAAAGAGTAAAGTGTTAAAATAGTCTCTTGACTACTTACATGAGGTAATTTTAGTCCCAGAGTCTATAAAACGTCAAATTAGTTCACAAGCTCTTTTAATATTTGACACTTCTATAAATTTTAAAACTAACACTAGAATATGTCTGGGGTCAATTTTGATATTTTTCTCATAAGAAAAATGTCCTAGTAGAGATGAAAAGCAAGTAAATAAGATGATATTGAAAATGATGAAAGGCCAACAAAATAATAAGTTGTGTCTACTCGCATTGCCAACTATGGGTATATTACTATAAGATTAGTCGGAAGTTTTATTTGGAGTTGAGGGCTAGCAATAGTGTACAAGAAAAGCAATGATGATTTTTTTTAGCAAGGCAGCATAGGAAATAGGCACCTTGACTGGTTAGGACAACCTTAGTGACAGCAGTAATCGTATCCATGGCAATCTTGACACCTAGAATAATTGCTTCAATGATCTAAATTGTAGCTTGGGCATAGAATCAATTCCTAAAGTTGTCTAGACAAAAAAGGAAGAGTAAAAGATGAAAAAAAACAAATGCATTGTTAGCTTGGACATTAGGTACATGGCAATCTAACTTAATATTGAAATCAAGATGGAGCATTTTCTCAGTCATATTTGACCTGAGGTGCCAAAAGAAATTACTCGCTATGGAGTTGGTATGCAGATTGCTGCTAGCCAAAGCTCTAGCTAAATTCATATTTGTAGTGGTGCATCAAGATTGGCAATGCGCCAAGCGTGATGTGGCACACAAAAGGAATTTTTAATTTGAATTGTGAAGCACGAAAAAATGCACTTTGATTAATTGAAAGCAATGTATGACAGGGAACATTTTATAGTGTTATGCGATTCAACAAACTTCATACAAAGCATAAATCTAAAATAATTATTGCATTTTATTGCAAATATTAATGAGGGGAAAAATTTTTAACTAGTAGTCGATTATGAAAATTAAACTCGAGAATCATTATGATAACAAGAATTATGAATTACCTTATTATTTTACTCCAAAAGTTAATTAATTAAAACTAATATGATATGAATATAACTTGAAGAAGAATTATTATGGTATGAATATTTGAACAAGAATTATGAACTCCCTCTTTATTTTACACCAAAATTAATCAATTAAAATTATTATATATTTAATGAATTAAACATGACTTCCTATTGATAATAAATAAAAAAAATATCAAAATAATAAGCCGACCCCATGTAGTGGGATTAAGGCTTTGTTGTTGTTGTTGTTGTATGCATAAACTAAGTAATAGGACTATTCTAAAAATATAATTATTGCAAGTTATGATTCAAAGTGCAAAGTACAAACTAACCCTCTCCTTGATTTAGTTTTTCTTGGTTAAGGTACAAAGATGATTTGTGTCTTTTTTTTGTTATTGTTACCTATGCTCGAGATGTTAGTAATATTAAAAAAAAAGAAGTCTACTTTCACTTCATTTAGATCAAATGATTAACTTTTGTAGAGACTCATTTTCACTTTCTAAGAGGTAAAATGGGCCACCAAAATGAATTGTGGAGCATAAATTGTCTTTGTTTGTGGCAGATGCACTATCAAATCTGAACTTGTGTCTGCTATCTACACTAGAATTGGACATCTGATGAAAGAAGGGCTATACACATGAATACTTCTCCATGTAGATTATCTGTAGCTCTATTGAAAAAGAATGTGAATGTTGACTATTATGCTTGTCGAACAAATTCATTATTAAAAATTTAATCTTCTAGCACAGAATGAGGAGTTTATCGATTAAGTTCAACCAACATATTCTTCTTTGATTTCATAACCAAACTGAGAAGATGCTTGGAAGAAAACCTTGAAGGTCAGGTAAGGTATGCAGATGTTTGTGGTGCTAAGAGCCAAATTTTTTATTAATGTTCAGCCCATTAATTTATTAAGCTTAACAAGCTGTCATAAATATAAAGTTTACCTAGAGGTCATTTATAAATTTTAGAGTAAAGCACGATCAAATAAGGTAATGCTTATGTTTTACTTGTTAAATATATGAGTTCATGAAAGCTAGTTGAACTTGATATATAATTGTTGAGTCAAAGACGAGCAACGGGCTTTTTTTATAGCCCTAGTACAAATGATGATTGATATAAGCTGGATTGTGTATTAAGGCAATGATAGTTATGTGATTGATGGATGAGGTACTTTGTTTTTGCTTGAATAAATTTATCATCATTACCTAGACTTTGTTTTTTAATATAACCAAAGGTGGGAGGAGTCTTTGTAGCCAGAGTTGTCAAATTTGGTTTGTGAGTCATGTTCCGGTGCGACCCAAATTGACTAGACCAAATATTAAATGGGTCAGAAAGTCTAACATGAACCTGACATTCTTAACTATTTAACATAAGACATAATATTTATTCAAGTTTACTTCAGGTTGGTCTCAAAATATTAAACAGGTTAGGATTCTAAATCTGGATTAAACCTAAACGTTAATTGCGTCGACCCGAACCTTTTTGAGTCGTGTTCGGATCGAGTTAAGCTTGTACTCCCCTCTTTATAGCTTGAGTATTTTTTTGATCATTTTAGATGATGCCAAACTTATGACTAATGTCAAAACAAGTGGGATTAGGAGACTTGAACTTTTTATTTAGATTTCATCATTGGTGGAAGTGAACTTTGGTCTGGGCCAGGTATTTACAATCCAGGACTGGTCCATCTAGTGCATCTTCTCTAAACTTAAGAGTTCCATTGGAATACAACATTTTACATTTCAAAGACCTAATACCACCATGTTAATTTGTTTTACTTTTCATGCATAGGTAAGGTGGCATGTATATAAAATTTGAAGTTTGGGTATTTGATATGTAAATACATAGGAACTGAGTGGGTATGCATGTTGACCTTCCTAAATTTTATTTGGCATTTGAAAGCCCTTCCTTTTATCTTTTTCAGACTGATTAATGCCCCAACTCTAATGTTTCCTAATGGCTTCTTAAACTCAACAGGTCGCCGAACGAGCCCTCTTTCTATGGAACAACGACCACATCGTGAGCCTAATCGCCCAGAACCGAAACATCATATTCCCCATCATCTTCGACGCCCTCGAGAAAAACATGCAAGGCCACTGGAACCAAGCGGTCCACGGACTCACCGCCAACGTCCGCAAAATGTTCCTCGACATGGACAGCGAGCTATTCGAGGAATGCCAGCAGAAGTACATCGACCAGGAAGCCAAGGCCAAGTCGCAGGCCGAACAGAGACAGATGGCCTGGCAAAGACTGGAAGCAGTCGTCGCCGCTAAATCTTCGACAGAAGATATGGTATTAGTCAATTAGAAAATCCTGACCCTAAACCCTAAATCTTCCCCTCACCTTAATCACTGTTTTGCTTCTTCTTCCTCTTTTCTTGTTTTTTTGGCTGTTGTCTATTGATGTGCTCCTTTTTCTTTTTTCTTTTTTATGAAAGCAGAGCTGGGATTATATGTAACCTTAAAAAATGTATCATTTGTGGATATATTGGAAGTTCCTTGATGGTCAGTTCAGGAGATCCCAGTTGTATGATGATATAATTTTTTTTTTTTTTTTTTTGAAATTTTTATGAACAGAGTGTTAGATTGAGTTGGATATCATGAGTTTAGGGTTTCAGATTTTTGGAGATTGTTTCTGAATGAGATTTTGGAATAAGGAGATGAAGATTACAAAGTTATAATGTGTGTTATAAATCTTTTTTTTTTTTTTTCCTTTCTTTCTTTCGCTCTTTCGCAGTTCTTTCTCTTTTGCTGACCTTCTCAGATGAATATTTTTCCTGAGCTGTAAGTTGGAAAAAACATAACGCACTTATCTGTGGCATAGTTGTTTGGAGTGTAGTCTTTCACCGTAAAATCACGGGTTCGACTTTTGGGCTCAACTTTTTCAAAAAATAATAAATTCATATATATATATATATATATATATTGAGGAAGCTCAAGGCTAATATATTAAAAAGAAAGAAAGATACAGGTAGAAGCATGATACCCTCCCCACATGGTAAACACCACCTGCAAATGATTCGAAAAAAGAAAATACTGAAAAAAATATAGAAAAATACATGAGAGCCTAAAAATTAAAAGTGGCAAAACACGTAGTATCAGATAGCTAGAGAGTGACTCATATTTGCCCTGCCTCTGCCTCTAGTTCTAGGAAAGTAGCCAGCTAACAAATTGGTAAAATGAGTGTCATTGCCAATAGTAACTAATGTATCGTCTAATAAGTTCTTGAGCTTGAGTCGGCCTCCATTCTTCGAGGCAGACGAAGTTCTTGAGCTTGAAACACAAGGAAACAGAGAGACGATGTCAAAGAAGATGAAAACTCGAAGTCTTCGAGACAGACGAAGTTGCGAAGTCGAGGGCCAAAGCTGGCGAAGTCGAGCAGACGAATTCGACGCAGACGTATTCAAGGCAGATGAAGCGCGATGAAAGAACAGAGAAAGTCGAGCATATGCCGAAGTACGACGAATGAGCAGACTGCAATTTCAATTCGGTGTAGAGATAATGAGGGCTACTCGGGTCGCCGTGAAGACGAGATGGGAGTAAACCCTAGCAGAGGTTTTTTATAAACTTAAATGAGGGTAAACAATAGGATTGCTCCTTTTTGGCAAAATATAGTTATATATATATATATATATATATTAAAACAAAATATAGAAAGAAGATTTGCATGTTTGCATATTTAACATTAACTTCAATTTTCACATATTGTCACCCTATCTATGCATGAGAAGAAGTATTTTATAATTTAAAAGTTAAAATGTTGGTAATTTTTGATGTGTATGAAAGAATTGACTCTTATAGATGCAAATAATAAAGTTTAGATGTTAGATGTGTCAATACATAGGAATTGGTTGGTATGTTTGTTAATACCCTAAAATAAAAATACATGAAATATATAAAAAGACAACCATATTTTACAAAATCAATCTAAAATAAGAATGAAAATGAAGAATAAAATTTATCCCAAATATTACTTAAATTAATAACTCATTTATTTGAGGAGTAGAAAAAAAAAAGAAAAAAAGAAGAATTATCTTAATAATGACATATCACATAAGAAATTCAATAGCTTCTTGTTAAAAGGATTAAATGTTAGTGGTAATATTGATAAGATAAATAACAACTCAATAGCACTTATCTATAAAAAAAAATGATGTGATTGCAATACATATTGAGTGTTATCCAACCAAAAAGCTAAAACATGGACTCAGATGTCACTAATAAGATAATCAAAGTGACATATTGAAGATGGTGATGATAAGTTGACTATTAATCTCAATATTCTTTGTTCTTTTCATGATGTATTGCATTATGTATAATCTAAAATTCACTTTTATTATTGCAATACATATGAGTTAGAAGAGAAAAAAATACGCGCATTTATAAGCTACCAACATGGCAAAATTATACCCTATGAATCATCTTATCATTTTTTATTCAACGAGTTGTTTTGTCACCCCATAGTATTTAATGATTATTTCACAACCTCTCAACTAATAAAGCCATCTCACTATCTTTTGGCATTTGGAGCTCATTCATCATCCCATATCATTTGAATCATATAATTACTTCTCAACTTATGAACTATTATACAATCTGCAAGCATTGGAATTGTCTGACTCTGCCTTATTAGGTTGTGTTATCATTAACATTGCCTCTCAATATTTATAGTTATGATAAGATTTTCTATATATATTATTCTTAGCCTTTTGTTTTCTCTTAACTTCCTTCTGTTAAATGTACATGGATCCCTCCAAGGCAGTTATGATGTTCATCTCTAGCTAGGCAAAATATGGTCTACTATGACAACCAAGACCAAATAAGTTTTGCGCAAAGGTGAAGCCAAAGACTTTACTATAACTCCTAGCTATAGGGGGACACTTTTTAGGGAAAAAAAATCAAAGCTTTGCACTTAATCCCACAAGGTAAGATGAAAAATTGTTCACAAACTAAATAGATAATATCAGACAACACCAGACGAAATGGCTACCAAACTAGGGATAAGAGAGAATTTATAAAAGACATCAATTTATTAGCAACCACTATTTACTCAATCAAAACATAAGGTAAAAGTTTTACATCAAAGTATACGGAACATTTTTTTGAGCTCTCAACTTTCTTATGTGTGTGCGTGTACATGTGCCTCAAGTCGTGGCCTATTGGTTGGCGGGGTTCCCTGTAAGTCTCCTCTGATCACGGGTTCAATGCCCAGTGGCGCTAGGTTCTAGAATATTTAGGCACATGACACGGGCTCTCATCATGGGGCTTAGTGCATGAGAAATCAGTATTTGAGCCTATGCCAAATACCGATTTCCTTATATATATATATATATATCTTGTTGGTAGAGCAACCCTTTTGAAGCTTGTGAGTCCCCTCAAGTTACGGGTTTGAATCTCCTTCTGGCCAGTTTACCGGTAGTGAAGGCGGACCTCGAATAGTTAGGCAAATGAGGTTGGTTGGGGACCCTTTTATTCATGCCTCTTTTAATATCGCTCTTATTTATGCTACATGCCTTATTATTTACACTTTACTCAATGCATATATATATATATATATCTGTGTGTGTGCGCGCGCGCGCGCGTGCGATTTTCCTCTCTATCCTTTTTCTCAAAGGCACAACAACAAGTGTAAATCTTATATCACAACAGAACTCCACAAATAAGAAACATTTAAATGCCATTAATTACTCTAATTAATATAAGAAATTAATTCTAAACTCATGTTGCATCATTTTGTCATTATACTTAAGTCACAAAATGAGTCAGAATGAAATCATTATACTTAAGTCACAAAATATTAATAACCATGTGTTACATATTCATATGTATTCTTGGATTCGATTATTCTACTCAAATTTGTGGCTCATCTCAATTCCATTACTAAATTTAATTAGGATTTTTCAAAATAAAATATCTAATGAGTGAGCCAAGTCATGTCACCAGATACTCTCAAACTTTTTGAGATTCATATAAGGATAAATTTTAGAGGATTTCATATAAGGAGTGGTTGATTCATTGTAATGAAGTATACACTTGAATCACCGAAGTATATGTGTTGATCAAAAGTATACAAATTATGAGTCCAATTTATCGATCCTATGAGGAACTTTGTTAATTTTTAAATAAATTCAAGTACTAATTTACTAATCCTAAATCAAGTTAAAATTATTTAAGATTTTTTAGTGTCAAATTTTTTTAAAACCTAAAAAAGAAAAATTAAGCAAGTGGTGGTGTTTTGTATTGATTAGAAATAAATTCTTCCTTTAATTGGTTCAACAAAACCTAGGTTTCTTCATGTGATTCTCTTAATATAGTTGGCAATCGGGCCCTAGTACTCGTATTCTCTTCTGAGATATAACAAGCATGAGAATTTCATATTTCAGTTAAGTTCTCTTTACCCTACAAAATATCCTTGGCATCCACATTCTATTCCGCTAAACTTATGTGCTTTAACTTAGTTGTGTTTTTATTTTTCTTCTGATACTCCTAGGTTTTAAAAATTAAAATGATTAGTTTGAATGTAATTTAAGATTGAAAGGTTAAAACATCAACTTAGCATTTCAAAAGTTCAAAAATTTAACATGTGTTCTCCAAGATTTAAAAGAAAAACCAATCCAAAGAAGAAATGAAACTTAAGTGCTAAATATGGTTGAAAACAATAACACAATTTGCATTAAAGCTATTGAAAAAAAGTATAATCAAAGTACAAATTATAAAAATAGAACTAGGATGGAAAAATCTTGCTTTCCTAAGAAAGGATTGCCACCCGGATCTCTTCCTTACAGAATAGATTGATAGAACAAACACTCACTCTCTTCACTATAATACATAACACTCACTCTCTATGCCCTCTCCTACACTCTCTCCATTTATTTATGTCTCTAAAAATGTTGTGAGTCTCCTCTCATACGAAGAAATATGTCTCCAATATGCTCTCCATGATGAAACCGTAAGCAAAATCACAAAACTGTTTAAGTTTGTGGGGACACTACAGTTCTGACAAGATGGCGCTGGGTCGATGGTGTGGATGTTGCAGTGCTGCATGCAAGCACCAGAATTCAAGACTTAAGATCACAAAATTAGAGCATCAGGTTCCATGGCGTTGGCGTGGGTAGCGTTGCAACACTAGATGTAAGTGTGACGGGGCTCAAGTATTGGTGTTGAGATGTTGGCTTTTCTAGAATTTTAGCTCACTTTGGTTGAATTGGGCGCTGAGGCATTGATCTGGGTGGTGTCGAAGCACCATTCCTTTGGCATTAGGGCATTTGGTCCAACCACTGCGATGTCGTCCACTGTTTTTTGGTTGAAACCTAGTACCTTCAATGCTGAGGCTATTACATGCTGAGTTAGCCTGTTTAGTGCCAAAAGCTCCATTTTTTTTCCATGTTGGGGCTTTTACATGCTGAAGCTCCAATTTGGTTGAAACCTAGTATCAAGTGTACTCACAAAAAAACATAAAATCAATACAAATAAAATTGTAAACACTCCATACAACACTACACTTTTTACGCACATCAATGGTAGGTGGTACACTACTCTCATTTAATTACTTATAATTTTTTATAATTCTAATATAACATTAAAAATTATTTGGGAAGGAATTTGTGAAAACTGAAACTCTTATTATACAATTATTTGGGAAAGAACTTTAAAGAAGCTAGTGTTTATCAAATTAATGCAAGTAATTATAAAGTTAATTATAGAAAAAAAATATCTCTCAATGTATTCAGTCTTATATAACTCTGAATTAATGTAATAGAAATTATAGCTTTCATTAGACTAGTAACAACACTTACTTACCACCAAATTTCAAGAATATTTTGAAAAGTCTTTTGCTATATATTATACTTTGAGTTAAGTGGATATAGGTAAAAGGTTTTGTGTAAAGCTTACATGCACTTGTAAAGCAAATGTTGGATATTCTTAAGTTTTAAACTAAAATGGCATAATGTTTTCTCCATCTTCTTAAAGAGTAAATGACTGAACTTGCATGTTTGGAGTAGTAGAATTTTTATTCTAACTGAGGATAACACATGCATGAATTTAGATTAATTTGGTGTAGAACCATCTAAAAACTTTTCATGCAAAAAAATGAAAAACTCTTTAGTTTAGTTTTGATTTCTTCCATACCTAGTTCATTTGCTTGTCTTAGAATGTTGAATTGGAGACATTTGGCCTAGTTTTTCAATGTTATTATGTAGAGTAAATCAAATTTATTGTGTATTTTTATCTAATGATTTCATTTATAATAGAAGTTTGTTTTCATCAATGTACCTTATGTATTTGTGCACTTGTGAAACTTTGGTGCAAGTTGTTTAATCATAGCTTGTATAATTGAGTGCTTAACATTTCTTGAACTTAGTATTCACAATTAACTCTATTTATCTTATAAATTACACTATAAGTTTACTTCAATGGCATTTATAGAGTAAAGTGTTCTGATTTCAAATATGCATTTTCTATTATATTTGAGTCTAATTAATTATATCATGTCAAATATTTAAAAATAATACTTATTTATTTATTTATTTATTTATTAACATTTGCTTCCTATGCTTATTCATTTGTACACTAAGTTGTATTCCTCTAATGTTTTAATTTTTAAAGGAAATCCAAAGTGTTATTGAATGCCCGATTCATTTCCTCGTTTTATATTTATCGACAAATAGTAAAATTTTGAAGACGAAGAATAACCATATAAGAAATGACGAGTATTTTATCAGAAACATGCATATGAAATCTAACTTATGAATCCCGAAGGCATTCCTTCTTATATTAAATGGGTTATACAGGTCGGTTTGGAGTTGGCAGGTTGAAGTTGAGTTGTGTTAGGTTGAAATTTCTATCCTGTTAATATTCTGTTCAGGTTCAGGTCGAGCATTTTTCAATTGGGTCAAACCCAGAACCCGATAAACAATGATAACTCAATTTTATTATTATTAATAATTTTTTTAACAAATTCTTTCCTTGCACCACCCCCACAATTAATCCTAATCATTTCCACTTAATCATGAAAAAAAACCGGTCACCACACACCTCAGAACGAACCGCTCCGGTTCAAAAAATAAACCGGTTCACCACCTCCCCCACTGTGCGGCGCACGTTAGCTTCAGCCTTTAAAGAACATATGTGAATCCTCAAACGCGCCTCCTTCTTCTTCTTCTCCTCGCCGGAAACCTCCTCGCTCCGTAATCGTCTTCTTCTTCCTCTCTTTATCTCTCTCTATCTAGAAACCCTAACCTCCTCCAACTCTCTGTCGACATCAATGCCGACCTTGAATCGCTCTGGATTTCTCTTCGCGCTGACATACAGAGATCGATCGGCGTGGTAGGCGATGTTGCGGCTGATTCGATGCAGATTTTGAGGGCGAAGAGAAAGCTTCTCGCAGCGATCCTGACGTGCCCTCTGTGCGATAAGCTCCTCTGCGATTCCACCACCATCTCCAAATGTCTCCATACGTGTCAGTTCTTCTTATCCCTATTCAGATTATGGGTCTAGGTTTTCTTCGACGATTCTTTCTGGCTCATTCCATTTCGCGGTATTTGATCTTTTGCGATGTTGATTGCTCTGTTTTGGGTGTTCGGCGACCGGATGAATTTTGGGATGATCGATATCAATACCAACCTAATATCACTAATCTGCATTTAAAAATCGGAATTATTGGGGCGAGATGAATTTTTTCTTAGATTGATTGGCTTTGATTAAGATGAACTTTCAATCTTTTTTTGTTTAGATTTTTTGTTGAACATTTTGGCGATGTTGATTTGGCTAAGAATAATCCTTTCTATGCAGTGAAGTGAAGCTCGACGAATACGTTAATGGAAGAAGATTTGTATTATCTTTCATTCAAAATTTAAGGATTTATAAAAACAATTTATATAATTTTTTTTGGTGCGATATGAAAAGTTTTAAATTTAATATTTTGATATAATTTTGCATGTAGAGAATTTCTTCCCCTTGTGGATATATATGATATTGCAGATTTGCATGACCATCCTCTTGACATTTTGTTCAGGACTGAAAAACAAATCTGATTTGAATTAGCTTTAGGAAGTAAGATCAAGTTAAAGATCAAGTATTTTTTTTCAAAAATTATTAAATATGAATTAAATATTATGAGTAATTCAGATGCACAGAATACAAAATTTTTTATTTTTATTTTTATTGTTATATATATATATATATTTTTTTTATTTTTAAATATATTATAGATGTGATAAACTGAAAGATCTGATGCTATTACTGCTGATAAAAATAGTCACATTTACATTTACCACCAAATTTTTATCTATTTATATATCTAACACTTCAAAAAAATTTTTTTTTGACATTTATTACATAAAAAATATCATTATTTCAACTTTAAAAAAAATTAAATGCACGTGATGTGTATATAAAATAGATAAAATGACATGCACGTAAAAATTGAAGTTTTTGACTTGATGATAGATAACAGAAAATATTGTGTTTAAAGTCTGGACATCGGAATTATGTTTGGAAAACATAATATTTTTTTTGATATATGGGAAATTAAATCGACCTTTTTTATTCACAAATCGACCACTCACTTTCATTTATTTTACAAATTCCTACTCAAATATTAAAATTTATGATAAAATCTCAATTCATTTTTATCATTTTTATCAAATTTTCAATAATTTGATGTACATGAATTCGGTAGATCAAAAAAACCATCTACGTCACTAATTTGTAAATATCAATGTTTACGAGTATGTAACTATCTCGTAGTAAATAGAGAGCTTCCCGATTAAAAGACTGAAACGAACACACCGACGACACATTATTAGCAGAAACACAACCCCTTGCTCTTAAAAAGTTTTCATTTTTATCTCTCTCTCTCTCTCTCTCTCTCTCTCTCTCTCTCTCTCTACATACATAGCCATAGCTGTTCGATCCTTGGGGACTGAGAGCCCTCAAACCCCCAACGCCGGCCAAACATCTCCGCCCCCAAAATCCCGCTTGAGAAGTCCACCCCTTTGCTGCAGTTCATCTTCTCCTTCCCTCCAATCAATCTCCTCATCTCAGATCTTCTTCATTGATCCCTTTTCCTCCAACGTCAATGTCGACGTCGAATCGTTTGTGAACCTTTTTCTTGCTGGCATGCAGAGGAGCGCGGTGGTGAGGACGATGCAGGTTGTCAGAGTAAAAAGAGAGGTCCTTGCTGCGTGCATGACATGCCCCCTTTGCCATAAGCTGCTCCGTGAGGCCACCACTATCTCGGAATGTCTCCATACGTGTGAGTTCCTCCTACTATTCTGATTTTTCAAATTAATCGGAGTTTCTTAGGCGATTCATTGTGGTCCCATGCATTATTGATTCATTTACGATGTGGATTGTTCGTAGTTGTGGCGTTTTGTGATTTGATCCGTTGTGGTTTTTATGTGCTGTTTGAGAGGTTGCTGAGATTAATATATTGAAAAAGATTGAATTTTTACGTTTCGATTTGTTTTTCTCCACGTTACTTGTGGTGCGGGACGTCGATTGCTCGTAGATATTGGTTTTGGTGATCTGAGCTGTTCTGGTTTAATATTGCTGTTGTGATTTTTCGCTACTTGAGGGATTTGGAGTTTGTTGAAGTCTATCGGTTATAAAAGGTTGATTTTTGTACGTTAAAATTGTTTCGCTTTGTTTTTCTTCGTGCGTCGAGATGCAGTTTGTGACGTGGATGATCTTTTATCGAGAAAGGAGCTTGTTTGTTGGTGGATTTTGGAGTTTTAGCTCTGTAATTTTCATCCATGCGTACACTTTGACGTGCTGATGCGTCAAAGATGGCATTTTTATGTGTGATTAAGGGGAAATTATTAGGTGCAGATTATACATGAATAACAGAATTTTATATTTGTGTTCTTATTGTGTATTTCATTTTTTTTAGTACAAGTACACGGCGTACAATATAGAAACTGTATGCTAAAAATTTTGAGTACATGAAGGAGTAAACAGTTATACTCTAATACTTCGCGCATAGATTTACGGTATATGTTCTGTTCTGAATAAGTCATTTTGTTACGCTTTTGCTGTCGTTCTATTCTTTTAAGAAGACTGCAGCTTTCTAGAAAACTTGAGCTACTGATTCAGAGAGCGTAGATTTTATTATAGGGTCTTCTAATTTCAAAATTACATGACTACCCTGTGAGTGATTCAACATGGTTAAGGGTCTGTTTGGCGCAAATGTTGATTATTTATAATCTGTTAATAAACAGATTATTTTGATAATCTGATATGCTGCAGATTATCAGAATAATCTAGCTTGTTGTTTGGGGCAGCTTATTCAGATTAGTTTATTGGTGGTTAAATGACATTTCTACCCCTGTCTGATAAAACTGTTTGGGGCAGCTTATTCAGAATAATTTATTGATAGTACAGAAACATGTAATGCAGAAGCATACAATCATCACAGATCAGTTCCAAAAGATGAATCAGTTCAAAGATGACATACAGTTCTCACACTTTCGTGAGTACCAGAAGAAATAAAAAAGAACAAAAATAAGTACAACTACAATGAGAAATATTAAAATATTTAATTTCAAACTCCGACTACGTCTATTATCATCTGCACTATCAACCTGGGAAAATATCGGATTCCCATGACAGCTGGCAGTGTAATATGTAGGGCTATCAGCCCACCGGAAGAAATCACAATGAGCTGAAATACCCTTGACACAACCGTAGAACTGCCTCCCAAATCTATGAGACTGACGTGATGTGAGCAATGGAGACGGTAGTCCACGATAACACAAAATATCTCTGTCTGTAACTGAAATCCTAGAAGACGTTTGTATAACTGCAAAAAAAAAACTAAAAAAAAAACGAATGTCAGAACTTATCCCAAAAAAATAAAATACACATAAAAATTGATCTACATATATACGAAGAAAAGAAAGACTTGCTGGATTAGCTGCCATATATAGCATCTGCTATAGATTCCCTCAGAGCAACCATCTCAGCTGCACCCTCATCGTCATGAGTTTCGTATTCAGTAGACTCGATCTCATTATCAACTAGAGATCCTGAAGGTTCTAGGGAGTCAAAAATCTGATCATCATCAACAATATTAAAGTCCGTATCTGAATGAGAGAGATGTCGTTAGATGAAGTTGTGAAGTGTCATAGTGACCACCACAATATGCACCTATTTGGGAAATGAATACGAGGACATATCACATAGGATAACTCATTTCTTCTTCCACACTCCAAATGTTCTTTCAATAACCCCCCGTAAAGAGGAGTGTCGTTTGTTAAACATTTATTTTTTGTCACGAATCGTACCACTTGCTCGCTCAAAATCATGAATATCGTATTTGGTGTCTGGATAGGGCTTCAAGTAGCCCTTTAATATTGGATACCAAATATCTACCAAATAATACTTTCCTGTTATGAAAAATAATATTAATTAAAAATAAATAATGTAATTAACAAGATGTTTAATTAAGATGAACAAACCTGGAGGGGGGTGAGAGAAACACTGTGTTCTATTTCTTGTTGCATAGGAAAAAGAAGACTGTCAGGTGCACTTCCTTCCCGCCCCGTCATTACAAATGTGAAGCACATGTTGAAGTCACACACTGCCATCAAATTTTGGGTAGTTTTACCACTCCGACAATGTACGCGATACGCGATCCTTACGCGATCCTTTCATGACTTGGTAGTCGGGCATCCACATGCATACCATCGATTGCTCCAATGCAGTTCTGTAACTCATAGTTAGTAATTCCACAGGTATTGAAGTAAAATAACAAACTTATCAAACTTACTTTGAAATACGACATGTACGGGGATCATTTGCAATTTGTTCAGGAATAGCTACGAACGATGGATCGGATGGCTTAATGTTTTGCACTGCTAAACTCAAAAGTGCTTGTATACATTTGTAGAAGTATCAACTACTTGTTTCTGAGGAATTTTGAAATCGCTTCATAGCTCCTCTAACTGATTCATTATGTGATAGAATATATAATATTATAGCCAAGACCTATCTCGTGATCGTTCTAGAAGAACCTTGGAGGCCGTGGTTAAAACATAAGTCATGTAGAAGATACATAAAAATGGGTGCACTCATTCGAAAAATGCTACTGAACCTTATTGGATGTCCAACAAGCATCTCGCCCACCCATTTGTTCCCAACATATGAGTACGTCATGCGTGGTATCCGTCTAGTGCTGGAGCGGTAATATTCCAACAATAATATCGCTATTGCTGCAGCCCATGTCATTCTTTTACGACGTTTTCATAGTGGATCCATCCTGAAGTTATAAATTTGTTAGGATGAAATAATTTAGCAGAAAATGACATAAATGAAATATATCTAGTGAAGAAAGCATCTAAAAATGACATAAATGAAATACATAACATCAATAAATGAAGTACATAAAATGATATTCCAAGCATCAGGAAATGAAATACATCAAATGAAATAAAAATCATCTGGAAATGAAGTACATAAAATGAAATACGTCTACTGATAGGTTTTTACAAAACAGTCTCATTCTTCTACTAAAACACGTAAATATTCAAGGCGCAGCTCGGGCCGTAGGGCCATGAACATTTGCCTACGAGTAGGGTCCTCAAGTTTTTAAGCACATTTTGCCTGAAAGCGTATATCAGCAGCTACTTCTGCAATATTGTCTAAAATGACAACGCAGTCCTAAATAGTGTTGTCTGGGGGAGGTGGAGCTAAAAAAGCAGCAATTAGTTCATGAAATGAGCTTTTCAAGAAACTATCTTTCTCTTTCGTCCTCCTGCCAAGCCTAGGCCTCTTGGACATGGAACTGGACTCTTCAATCTCCTTTTGGTTAATAAGAGACCCTTCTTCATCAGCTATGACCTGTTCAGGTGGCAATTCATTTCAGGTGGCAATGTTCAGGTGGCAATTCATCTGGTATTCCTGAAAATCTCATTTCACTTGGGTTGAATGAATTCTTTCCAGTCGCGACAACCCCCTTAAACATTATGTCCAATTTTTTCTTGAACTCAAGCTCAATTCCGCACTGTCTATATTTTTTGGCAGTTGATATTACCTGAAATATAAGACATTTATTAGAGGAGTTTAGACATTAACTAAAAAATAATGAAATTAAGAAAAGGCATTTGTATTAGCACCTCCAATCTTTCAGCCCACCATTCTTTTGGAGCATCGATAGTTCGTTTAACGGGATCCCAACCTAATCCGGTAGAGCCACGTTTCAGCTCCTTCCATATTTTCCGTTCTTTCTTCAATTGGTCCCATTCATTTTTGAATTTAAGCCCGTTGTAATCTCTTCTAGTCAATTCTTTGAACCTCTTAGCATTATTTTGCCAACCCTTCTTATTAAAATACGTAGCTGGTTTGTTCCCCAGTTCAATTTTCTTAATACATAGATCGCAAAATATATTGGTAACTTCTTTATCCCACATTGCGGAGAGACCCCCTTCAGACGTCTTAGACATTGAACTCTAGGGAACAAAAAAAAAAGTATTTGCTAAATGTGTAAAAAAATATTCTAACTTCATCCATATCAATTCCACAAAATGCACCAAAAAATGAACCAACATCCACAAAATTAACCAACAACAGTGTCCAGATTTGCTAAAAAAAAAAAAAAAAAAACACAAAGGAATTATGTGGTTCAGTCAAAGATCTACATCCATAGTAAGACATCAACATGTTTTATTATTCAATTATGTAAGAGTACATAGCTATGATTCTCAATAGAGAACATTACAACTAAAGTACATGTGTAATATGCAACCTCTCATACATGTCGTGGAATCCAATTCCATCGAAGCTACCATAATGTGTTGTAAATTGTAGCTCTAAAGACAGGCACAACTCATAGCTCTAAAAAATAGACAGTATATATCCTCTCTACCTCAACATCAAGGGAAGCTTGAAGACCCCGTAAAAATATACAATCGGATGCTCTAAACAATCATTTCTGTATTTGCATCGAGGCACAACTCATGATATAGTGAATAGGCAGAAACAGTTGTATTTTTCGGCATTGCAAATGAACTTGCATTGCATCTCAAGCTTGAAAACCCCGTAAATGGCATAAACAGTGAATAGTATTCCCATCATTTGCTAAACAGAGAATATTATTTGCATTGCAATTATTGTTTATTCTCCACAACCAATTTAATGAAACAAAAACTGTATCAACATTTGATATCTAATGCCACAAACATTTTAATGAATCAAAATATCTAATAAACGAGGAAACAAAAACCGTGATTAGTCAATATTGTTTGTCATGAGAGAAACATATAAGAATGGAAGTTTGTCAATAACGAGTGATAGAAGAAGCAGGGTAAGTAATTGCATCTCCATTCAGTCATCCCAAAGCACACTTTTTCAGTTATTGTGGCCTATGAAGCTACATATCTCACAAATTTAATTAAAATTCTAAAGGCTAATGTTGTTGCTCCACTTGGGAGCCCGTCTAGATATTGAGAGATTGGCCAACAGAAAAAGTAAAACCACTCTACTGTGACCCAAGCCATGGGAATCAAAACACACATACTCCATAGAAATTGCATTTTCCATAAATTCCATTAATTCAGCATATGTAATGCCGGAAAAAATTTCACGAGAAAGAAAAACTCATATAATTTTGTTCAAAACTCTACTGTGAAAAACTCATGCCCATATTCTACTATGAAAAACTCATGCAATGCCCCAAATTCCATAATTTTGTTCAAAACACCCAGCCAAAATTCATTCAATAAGAACCATTTTAACGAGAACACCCAGCCAAAACTCATGCAATGCCTCAAATTCCATAATTTTGTTCGAAACACCCAGCCGATACTTTCATCAAAATTTCAAATCTAGCAAAAACTGAACGAAAAACTGCGTCGCATATGAACAGAGAAGGCTCGAAAGCCAAAGTGAAACAAAACTATCCAAAATTTCGCAAAAACCGCATCCACATTTCAGATCTAGAGGCTTGAAAAGCTTTGAAACAAATCAGGGGTCGAAGACCCAAAACTGTCTCGAAAGTTCAGATCTAGCAAAACCACCCATCCAAAATTCCATAAAACCCTCCGAAACCAGCAATGGTACATCCAAACAAGATGCAATGAGGCACAAATCAGGGGTCGAACAACATCTAGCAAAATCAGAGAAGAATCGAAAATGATGGTGCATACCAGATGGGAAAGTAGGGTTTCGTTAAGAGGGCTACGAGAGGGAGAGCAGAGAGTGGATTTCTTGTTAAATTTCTCAACGACCGCGAGGAAGAATGCGAGGGTGAGGGGGACTGAAGAGGGGCACGGGGCGTCTTTTTCACCCTAAATGCACGAACTGAACGCAGGACGTGAAGGGAGATGAGATTATTTTCGTAGCGTTTTTTTCGTTAATACCGCATATTAGCAGTGATACTGCTAATATGCTCGCGTGAACGCGACATCCAAACGCCTGTGCGGCATTTTCAGAACGCCGCCACTTCCATTAAACTGCCCCAAACATACCCTAAGCCAGCAAGATTAGCAGGTCTTTGGTGCATTTAACTGAAGTTTCAGTCGAAGCTGGAGAAATAATACAATATATATTCAGTTGCATGATCGTACTCATGCATGGTGAAAACAGGGACGGCAAAAGGGAAGAAAATACAACGCAAAAATTGCTATTATCAAAATTTTATAAAAGGAAAATTCTTCCGTCCCTTGCACCGAATGTTGGCCACCATATAAGGCTGCCACTGCAACTAATTATAAAACTGAACTAAACACCAAATAAACCAAAGTGGCTTAGTAATACCTTTAAAGCAGGGAATAAAGCAAACTTAAGTAAACTTAACAACTATATATATATATATCAAGTCCTCTCTACTTTCAATGAACTCAACTCGAGTTCTGAAATTTGTGTAGGTCCTTCATCGGACAAATGATATGTATATAAAGCACACATTTAACTTGGAGGAAATGTTTAGATCAGGTGGTAATTCCACTTGGTAAGCGTTATCATTGATGCGCTTGCTAATAGGGAATGACCTAATTTTATGTGGTTTTAGTTTAGAGTTTGTGCAGGGTGGAAATACATGTTTGCAGAGGCGAACAATTACTAAATCTCTTACTTCATAAACTTTTTACCTTCGAGACTTATCAACTTGTTTGTAATGTTGGATGCTATAGTGAGTTTTTATTTAACTTATGGTCACGTAACGTCGAAATCATTCACGTAGTCGGTAGCACATCAATGGTAGGTGGTACATCACTTACTCCTTTCTTTCCCATGATGAAACGAAGAAAGTGAACTTCAGAAAAAACAAATTCACACTTGTTCAAGTTGAGAAATAGTTTGTAATGTCGTCAAAATATACAACATAGAACTTACCAATAAAAGCTTTATCACTTCGTGCATTACCCTCATAAATGTACTTGGTGTGTTGCACAACCCAAATGACATCGTCTTCCATTCATATAGTCCTTCAGGTTTAAAAATTGTTTTCTACATGCTACCGGGCTGAATACAAATCTGGTGATATCCACTACTGAGATCCAATTTGGAGAATATGGTGGCTCCTACTAGCTTATCCAACAAATCTTCCATCTGGGGCATAGGAATATGGAATTTTATAGTGGTTTTATTGATGGATTTGCTATCCACACATTTTCTCTAAGTGCTATCTATTTTTGGGACAATCAATGCAGGAATGACACATGGGCTCAAGTTGTTCTGGATAAACTGCTTTTGCAACAAATCATCAACTACTCCATGTAATTTCTAATGTTCTTTGGGGCTTATATGATATGGAGCAAGATTTGGTAAGTTTGATTCAGGAATGAAATCGATATGATGTTGAATTGCTCTTAATGGAGGCAAGTGACTTGGAAGATTAGGCAGAACAATTATTTGAAACTGGTGCAAGAGAACCTGGACTGAAGGGTGCACACCTCTGTTGTTAAATAGTTTTGTTCCGCTAACACGAAAACATATGTTGATTGTAATATTAACAGAGAGAGAGAGAGAGAAAAATAAATAAATTAATGAATTAAATCCTACTCATTCCCGCTCTCACGTCATGACTATTCGCGCGAGATGTTTTATGTGGCTCAAATTAAGAGCCATAATATAAGTCTTTGCTTTGGATCACTCTCTTTCATTATGTCTACTTGAAACCGCAAGAGAGGCGGAGGATTGCCCCTCGTCTTTCAACTTCATGCACAGCAGAATCTGCATTTTCCTTGTGCTGACGATGCTGTCTCCCTCTGTCGTAAGTTATGTCCCTGTTTTTCCTCTCCACTTTATTTTCTTCTTGTTGTTCTAAGTCGCAAATCCCACTGCTTCTCCCTACCTTGCATCAAACTTCCTCGCTTCATCCTTGTCACACTGTTGCAAACCTCACTGCCTTCCTTGCTCCTCTGTGCGTTCCTTGTGCCCGAAACCTTCGCGATACAATCATTATTAGGTGGTCGTGAAACAACTATGGGATTGCAACGTGCGAGGACTACTGAAACTCTCTTCACTTTCTCCTCCCTACTGCTCTTCCCACACTGAAGCCTCTGCCCGAGCCACTTTTTCTCCTTGCCTAACTCACATCGATCCCTCTCTGTCGCTCCTCCCAACTCGAGATTGATCTCCTCTACCCTAGTCCCTTTGCCGATCCATCCTCCCTGTGTTAAAATCCTCGCTACTTCTTCCTTCAACTCTTCCCTAGCCTGTGCAATTCCAAACCCTCTTCTCTATTCCAATTGCAGAAGATCACGCTCTCTTGCATAGTTTCATTCCACTCTGCATTAGCCTTCATATGATCCCTTCTCTACCCTAGCTTACGAAAGAAGGTTGTGTCTCTGCATGCTAAACTGAGTGGGTTCTTATCCGACCCGACCTGTTAACCCTCTGCCCTTCCCAAGCCTTTTCTACTTATTTTTACTGTTCATTTGGTTTTCTTTTTAACTAGTGTTATGTATTATAAAAAAAAGAAAGAAAAAATGCGTTGTATTTTCCGTTTATTGTCTTCGTCGATCATCATTATTGTCTCTTCATTCAAAAAGGTTTAACACATTGGGGCAATAGGTTCATTTTCAAAAATCTCCATTCGAGGAGAGCACAGTACCTGTTAGGCGGGGAAATCACGAACTTGTTTGGAGGATTATTTTTTTAATTAGGGAGCTCTCTGTTTGCAATATAACCTTTTCTGCAGGTATTGAAAGTATGTTGCTTCTTTTGAAATCGCAAGTTAAAAGTTCAGTTTTGTTTCTCGTTGCATCTTTTGAGATTGCGGGTTGAAAATTTTGATTTTGCTCATCGACTGCAGTGTTTTACGACACTAACCAATGATTCTTTTGAGATAGCTGGAAAGGTTGACACTCTTCCGTGCCCTCTAGTGGGGGTTGACGTAGAGAGGTTGCCGAAATGGGGATGTTAATTTGTAACCTAACACTTTCTGCCATTATATTGAAGACCCATCGCGGGTTAAATCTTCTTTTTGGTCTCTGGATGCAGTGTCTTATGACACTTACCAACGATTCTTTTAAGATAGTTGGGAAGGCTAACACTCTCCCATGTCCCCTAACAGGAGTTGATGTCGGGAGGCTGTTGAAATTTCGAGTGATTTGACTTGTAATTAATTTAAAATTTTAAAATATTTGAGCTTATAAAATAACAAAAAATGACTCATTTTAATTTTAAAATGACTTGTGAACTCGACCTTTTAAAATTTAGGCTCTTAGGGTTTAAAATATTGTGGATCTGAGCTTTTAAAAATTTAGACTCTTAGTGTTTTGAAAACTTTTAAAGTTCTGGGTTGTTAAAATATAATTTTTAAGGCTTAAATTATTAAAATTTATATTTTAAATTTAAGCTCATAAATATGAAAATACTTTAAAATTGAGTTTTTCCGACTTAAACTTCTAAGAGATGAGAATTAACTCAAATATGAGGTATTTTGAAAATTTAAAATCCCTTAATCGAATTCGCAATACACCTGCTAGCGAACAAAAGACGGTAAAATGCTTAAAAGGAAAATGAGGGTGCAATGCAAAGTTTTAATATTCATATAGATTTTGAAGATGTTAAAATGATTTCATGACTTATCAAGTTATAAAACAGTCTTTGATTTGAATAGAAATACCTCAATATCTGTGCAAGCTTTTTAAGATGCACTCTTTGTGAGTATTTGATTTAATACATGCTATAAATCATGTAGAATGTCTTAAGACATCAAATGCTATAACAAAAATAACTCAAGTACATAAAATTAAAGGTCTGCATCTGTTCCAATTAATATGTTGAATGTTTAACTACTTGGTTCAAGAATGTTGCACGGACTAATTAGATTGTCTTGTCTATAAGACAGGGTTGTAAGTTCCACCCAACTAGTCCGATCCTTCTCCTCGGAAGGACTTGAGTTGACTAGTCTAATAGTTTTGAAATAAATGTCCAAATCTTAAAAGAAGAAGTTACAATTCTAATTCTCCTAGTTCAATCTTTGTAAGAATAGGAGTCGACATGACTCGCCCCACAAAACTCCAACCCCCCCCCCCCCCTTTAAGTATAAATGTTTAAAACATGTAACTCTCCGATGATAGTTGTGCTGATCTAAAATTTCAAGCGAAGGAGTTAATCTTTTAAATAAGGATTTTCAAAATAATCAATTGAAATTTAAGCTAAAATTTAATCATTTAAAAGCTAAAATCTTGTCAAGGGTGACAAATTTCTGATTGATTTCATCTCACAAAGAAGTATGTCATATTAAGTGTATTTTGATATTTACGATCAAAGTAATCGCATACTAGTAAGGACGTGGTTCGAGTCCTTTATTCGTGTGGTTTCTTCGCCAAATGAAAGCACAAATAGCGGTTACGACTAGAGAATTTTGTTCGTGTGGTTGTCACCAAATGACACAATTATATTACGATCACGACTGCACCCTGTATACTCCCTAACGACTTTCTATCATTTGACTTGTGAATTATTAGGGTACAATTGATTGACATAAAGCATTTTGTTAGTTAGGTTCGACTTAAATGTATCCCCATAGCTGTTGACAAAAATCCTTCTGTTAGGTTTGGTTGACTGTCTCATCTTATTAAGTAGATCAAAGACCATGACGACTCGGGATGACGAAATAATGAGATCTTGATCGTGTTTTGTCTTTATTTCCCCAGCCTCTGCTTTAAGCTTTGAGTGACAAAATTTACAACTTAAATTATGGTGTTATTATATATTGAATATTGAATTCTTAATGAGTAGTCTTAATTGAAAATACTCTCCCGTTTTCGGGAGGGGTAATTAATCATAGGGATATGCGCCTATGGGAAACCTCAAACCTTAGATTACAAAATTCTCGCAAAATAAGGGCAAAATCTCTTGGTAGTGTCTTATCTATAATTCAATCTGTCTTTTAAAAAATTGACCCTTCTATGCTCCCTCTCAAAACAAAAAAATAGATAAAATACAGCGAGTTCACGGGAGTGGTTGGAATTTTTGGAGCTTCACAACATATACTTTATCATTTCCTTTACTTGAAGTTATCCACTGAGAACTTGAAACTATCAGGTATGCTAATTTCTCCACCTTTCCTTGGGTATTTATAGGCGGGGACTCGATATTTAAGGAAGCAAATGCATCTTCTTTTTGTTCCACTCAAAACTATAGGCATTGGCCAGACCATCATACCAACTACCCATATCAAATTGTCATGATCTCTCCAAAATTAATTGGCATACATTTGTCAATCAGGAAGGAAGGAAATCAGACAGCTAAATTAGGAGCTTTCTATAATTAGGAGCTTCCTTATTTAAATTATTTTTAATTTCTTTATTCTGATTTATTTTCATGTTAGCTGATTATTTAGATTATGAATATGCATTATTAAGTTAGCTAAATTAGATTATACAAAATATTTTGTACCTAAAATAGATTGTAAGATTATTATTTAATGGAATGAAAGCAAATGGAAAAGACATCTAGCCCATTCACGCAAAACTTTGACATGGTATCAGAGCCAAATTTTTGCCCTAACCACCGGTAGTTATTGGAAGACCAGCAAGACTTCTTTCTCGTTAGCCTTCTTGCGGGAAGGAAGGAACTATTTCTTTGTTTTGATTCACGCTTATGACAAAGCCCCTCGCAATGGAAGCAGACACGATTTCGCAGTCCCCTCCTTGGAATCGTTCGGAGGGTTCTTCGTCCACTGCGACTCCTTCGTCCGCCTGCTTATCCGGTGAACTCGACGTGAATCGCTCGTCTGCTCGTCTGCTCGACGTCTGATTATTTCTTCGCCTACATCGTCTTCGTTCTACTTCGTCTTTCTCTTCGACTCGACTGGTCTTGACAGAGCATCTCATTCATTCAAACTCCACCCGCAGCAGCTCCCGCTTCTTCATCACCTTCATCTGCACGTCAATGAGACATTCCCTTTTTTTTTTATGCACGCCTGATCTCGGCTTAACACTTTTGGTGTGAAGTTCAGGGAACAAATCGTCCTCGTCGTCACCGGCAGAATCCATAGCATTTAGATCGTATAACAAGGCGCAGTTTTTACTTGTGGGCTATGATCGATAACATTTGGATCGTGTAACTGAATCCTACTTGTGGGCTATAATCAGTAGCATTTGAATTGTGTAACTGAATCCTTATTATGGGCTATGATCGGTAGCATTTGGATTGTGTAACTGGACACGAATCCTTCTTGTGGCTATAATTCAAATTTATGGACGGCAATGATATATGATTTCTTGTTTTTCTTTGCTCAAATCATATTATGGTTCATAAGTTGTCTCTGAGGCTTCGACATTTTCAGCTTCTGCACTCACAGCTTAAGGATTGTTGGTCCTGACAAAGTTTCTTGTTGGCAAATTGATGCTTCTTGATCGATCAACATCAATTTGAGGGGGGATGTCAATCAGGAAGGACAAAAATCAGACAGCTAAATTAGGAGTTTTCTATAATTAGGAACTTATTTAAATTATTTTCAATTTCTTGATTTTGATTTATTTCTCTTTTAGCTGAATATTTAGATTATGAATATGCATTATTAATTTAGCTAAAATAGATCATACAAAATATTTTGTACCTAAAATAGATTGTAAGATTATTATTTAATGGAGCAAAGGGAAGGCATCGAGCTTATCCAGGCAAAACTTTGACAACATTCAGCTCCACTACATCACTAACGACTTCACATATAAAATGTTTTCCAATGGAGAAGTTACCTTACATTGCTCAATAACCATAACATCCACAAATCTTTTTATCCAAGTAATTTTGTAGGGATTGGAGTGCTTTTTCGTTTTCAGTTGAAGGGTCTTTACCATCGCCTTCAAAATCACATTCTCTTTGCACCCGCTGTCAATTATTAGTTCACAAACCTTGTCTTCAATAGTGCGTCTAGTCCTGAAAATAGAGTGACGTGTGACGTGCGATCTAGCTGGCTGCTTGGGGCAAGTAGTACTTTTTCCACAACACAGTTCAGAATTTCTCCCTCATTGGCAGATAATTCTTCCACTACTTCTCCAACAAACGAACCCCTCTCATCATGTTCATTTTCGCTGTCCAGCTCCCCTCTGGCCAGCTGAACCGGTCGTCGATTGGGACATTCTTTGACTTGTGACCTGGATGAAAACAACGAAAACATTTCTGATGTCCAGATTAGTGATAGATGCTATCTCTTTGAGACACAGTTTTGCCAACTGCTTTTCCTTCTCTTCCCCCTGCTAGGCAAAGTTGTCTCATGCCGCGGCAGAAGTGTGGAAAGGTGTAGCTGATCTTTTGGTTCCATCCTGAACTGATTCAATAGCAGATTCTCTGTTGTTAGTTGATGTAGAAGCTCGGTTTATTTGAATTTCAGACTTATAAGCATAATTTAATGCTTATGACAATGACCAGATAGCTCTCATCTCCAAGTTAGCTTGTGTGACTCCTTTCTATCCCCTGATATGACGAGCTGCATATTTTTTATTAAATTCATGAAGGTCATTTATTGCCCCATGACGATAGAATTCTTCAGTACAAGCTCCAACTGAGCAGTTTTCTTGAACACATCTTTGAAATCAAACATACAGAATATGTTCATAGTCTACAAGAACAACAACAACAAAGCCTTAATCCCACTACATTAATCCCACTACATGGGGTCGGCTACATGAATCATTTTTCTCCATTGCATCATATTTAGTGTCATATTTTCATTTAGTTCTAATAAATTAAGATCATTTTTTATACTGTAAGCCCAAGTCTTACTAGGTATACCTCTGTCTTTCTTAACATAAGTCGAATCGAAAACATATACTCTCCTAAACGGATCATTAAATGGTCGACGTTACTAAACCATCTAAGACGACTCTCTCTATTTTGTCCGTCAGTGGAGCTGCACCAAACCTATCATGGATATATTCATTTCTCATTTTGTTTCTAAGTGTAAAGTCACTCATCCACCTAATCATTCTCATCTCGGTCAACACTTAACTTAGTATTATGCTTCTCTTTTAAATTAAAGGCCTTTTAAAGGCCAACATTCAACATCATAGAGCATTGCAGGTCTCACCACCATCTTATGAAAATTTCCTTTCAGCTTAGGTTTTACTTTTCTATCAAACAAAAGGCCCGAAGATTTCCTCCACTTCAACCAACCAGCTTGAATTTTACTATTAGCATCCCCATCTATATCACATCCCCATCTATATCACACCCCATCTATATCACAATCGCTTTGAACAACAAACCCGAGATATCTAAATCGTTCATGCCTTTTAATAATTTGATCACCCAAAGATACACTTTTGTCACTAGAGTTACTACTACTAAAATTACATTTCATGTATTCAGTTTTACTTCTACTCAAATGAAGGCCTTTAGACTCCAATGTAGACCTCTCTAAGTCAAGTTTTTCTTGGGCTTTTTCGTTCGTCTTATCCATGAGAAGGATATCATCAGCAAACAACATACACCAAGGTACATCCTCCTGTAAATGTCTAGGAAGATCATCCATAACTAAAGCAAAAAGATATGGGCTTAAAGCCGATCCTTGATATAATCCAACAGAAATAGGAAAATATTTGGTCAATCCTCCTTCATTTCGAACACAAGTAACAACTTTAGTATACATATCCTTAATGACTTGTATATAAGTCATACAACACCTTTCTTCTCAAGAACTCTCCAAAGGATATCTCTTGAAGCCTTGTCGTAAACTTTTTCTAAATCAATAAAAATCAAATGTAGATCCTCCTTATTATCTCTGAACTTCTCCATCAAACCTCTCAATAAATGTATAGCTTCCATAGAAGACCTGTCCGACATAAATCCAAATTGATTATGAGAAATCTTTATGATACGTCTTATCCTATGTTTAGTTACCCTCTCCCATTATTGTAAAGTATGACTCATCAACTTAATTTCTCTATAATTTGCACACTCTTGTGCATCCTCTTTATTCTTAAAAATGGGGACCAAAATACTCTTACTTCACATCTCAAGCATCTTTTTAGTTTTTAAAATAATATTAAAGAGTTTAGTAAGCCAAGAAACTCCCAAATCTCTTAAATATTTTCACTTTTCAATTGGGATATCATCAGGCCCGACTGACTTTCCACCCTTGGTTTTCTTTAAAGTCTCCTCAACTTATTTTGTACTAATGCGATGGTAAAAATTAAACGTTTTATTATTATTAGCTATATTAAAATCACTAAGGTCGATCTTATTTCAGAAACTTCATTAAAAAGTTTATCAAAACAACTCATCTACCTGTGTTGAATATCTTTTTCTTAAAAAAAAATACTTTTTGATTTTTATTTTTAATACACTTGAGTTTATCTTTACTTTTATTTTTTCTTTGTTTGACTAGTTTATACATATATTTTTCACTTTTCTTAGTATCTAATCTTTTATAAAGATTACTAAAAGTAGAATTTTTAGCGTCACAGATTGTTCTTTTAAACTTCCTGCGGGCTGTTTGATATTTTTCTCATTTTTCTAAGCTTTTACATTTAAACCAATTTTTATAACATAATTTCTTATATTTTATATTTTCTTGCACATTATTATTCCACCACCAATAATTTTTATTTGTAAAAACTTTTTCTTTTGATTCTCCAAGTACATCTTTTCCTACCTTTTTATTAGTGTTTGTTACTTTATCTAGGGCTGTCAAAAAAGCTCGTTGTTCGCGAACAGCTCGTGTTCTGCTCGTTCGTTAAGTAAACGAGTCGAACACAAACAAATTTTTAAAGCTCGAATTATTAACGAGCCGAACACGAACAACTCTTTGTTCGCTCGTGTTCGGCTCGTTTTAGCTCGAAATAAAATAATTATATAACTATTTATATAACAATATATTTCATATATTATTTATATAATAATATATTATATATATTTATGTCTAAGTTTAAATCATAACACCTTATGTGACAATGTGGTTAGTGCATTCTTTTGTATATTTGATCCAGGTTGGAATCTCACACTTTACATTTATTTTTCTTAATTTAAGTTTAACGAGTTAATTTCGAGCCGAACACGAGCCGAACAAGAACACAAATATTTTAATTGAGTCGAACAGGAACACGCTGTTCACGAGCCGATTTCGAACACGAGCTATTTCAAATGAGCCGAACACGAGTCAAGCCTGAGCTCGCTCAAGCTCGGCTCGTTTACAGCCCTAACTTTATTTCACATAGCATTTGCGTTTTCATGAACTTCTCAAATTTTGAAATTTTGAATTTTACTCATAAAAATAATTTATTTGAGTCTTTTAAGTTCCTTCATCTAATTCTACGGTGATGAGTCATAGTATTCTTTATTTTATAATTTTTCATCTTAAAATCTAGAACTAATAATCAATGTTGGGTATTTAAATCCTAACTTGGAATGAGCTTATAATCTTTACAATCTCGACAATCTCTTCTTCTCATAAGAAAATAATTAATTTGTGTTTTTTTAGATTCATTCTTATAAGTAATAAAATACTCTCTTTTCTTGAATGAAATATTTGTAGTAACAAAATCATATGCTAAAGCAAAATCTAAAATGACTCTATCTTCTTTATCAAATTTTGAAGTTTTCTACCACTCTACCAACATGTCTATTTAAATCCCCTCCAATAAAAATTTTTTCTTCAAGAGGTATCATTTGTATTAAGTTTTCTAAGTCATTCCAGAATTTATCTTTAGACCCTATATCTAAACCTACTTGAGGAGCATAAGCATTTACAATATTAAAAATCTTAGTATCAATAATAATCTTAAGGGCTATAATTTTATCTCCAACTCTATTAATTTTTGCAATATTATCTTTCAAGCTCTTATGTTTAATAACACCTACACCATTTCTAGTGCGACTCTTACCAGAATACCAAAATTTAAAACCTAAGTTATCAATCTATTTAGCCTTTACTCCAACCCATTTAGTTTGTTGACTACATAAGATATTAATCTTTCAATGAATCATAATATCAACTAATTTCATTAATTTACCATTGAGAGTACCTATATTTCAAGATCTTATCCTAATATTAGTTTCATTTGTTTCATGAACTAACTTCTTTGCCCACATCTGTCTGAAATGTGGGAACCCTTGCTTATTTGACATTAAACCTGAGCGCCATCGTAGTGACACTTGCAAATTTTTCACTGCATTCAGGTCATATAGCACGTCGCTTCCAAGGGACACCTTAACACTTACACAATGCTCAAAATGACTCATGTCATGATTTTTTCGACAGGTTTTACACCGGCTTTCGACTACCTAATACAACCATCCACTTTTCACATCTGGGCTTGGGACCGATAATGACAGTGTTGCTTCATTGTAGTTCAGCTTTGGATTGGTCTTACCTCCTTTTTTTTACAGGACTGAACCAATTGTTATCGCAATGCTCTTGCTCCTCCTTTCAGCCGACAAGCGGCAAATCACATTTGTTTTTAGGTATTCACATCCATGCATTAAAAAAATAAGCCTTGACAGTTTGTTTCTAATCCAAGCAAGCTTCAATGGGTAAATGACCATCAAAATAAGGGATATCAATTTTCACCTTTCATTCACTATGAATACGATCATAGTTTGGGCGGATGCGATTGGGAATTTCCTTAAGTAACGTTATTCCATCTTTGATGAGTTTCTTGATCATCTTAGTTGTGATGTCCAGGACCGAAAATTGGATCAAATCGTGGAGTGAACCACTAATCTCGATTCCCCGGCGTTGGTATCACTAATCAAATGTATGGGTGCCAACATCTCCGTTGTGGTTGTTGGATTAGCGATACTTCCATTTCAGATGGATTGTAGCCCTTGCCTCACCTCTGTGACAAAGCGTTGTAATTCCATGGATACCTTTCATTCCAGGCATATTTGGGTGTCACACAAGGACTCCCAGCTATGATCGTCGTGGTATAATTGGGATTTGCTGACAACTGCCATTGGTGGCTCTGATACTAATCTGATGCAGCTTGATACCACAACTCGTTCCAAAGTAAATAGATATGGCAAAAAGGAAGAACATATACAGCAGAAACTGCTATAATAGAAATGATAGAAAAGGAAAATTCCTCCGTCCTTTACACCGAACGTTGGCCACTATATAAGGCTGCCACTACAACTATTTATAAGACTGGGACCACTCTAAAATATACCTATGTGATTCATTAGTACTATTAAAGCAGGGATTAAAACAAACTTAGGTATAGTTAACAACTTTATACCCAAAAGGAAAATAAATGCATCAAGGATATAATCTGCATCAAAAAGAGCAGTTAAAGTCAGTGTTGTAACTATCTTAAATTAAAATAGTGAAAAAAATATGACAAACGGAAATGCCACATGAAATTATTATTTTAACTAGATATTACATTGGTGATGGCAGCGAAATAAGCATGCCGTTAATTTTCCTAATTATATTACTGTTGTTTGTCATTCTTAGTTAATTCCGTACTTTGATTTGTCCTTTTCTTGCTTTCATTCAGCAATAGCTTTTGCCAAATACATTATTAGATATTTCTTCTAATGTTTTGGTCAGGGATAAGTGAATATTGAAATACTGATGATGGTTTATTGAGTTTGATTAACATTTGTTCTTTAAATCAGTTTGTAGGAAATGTATTTTTGAAAAAATCAATGATGAAGAGGCAGAATGCTGTCCTATATGTCAGATTGATCTGGGTTGTGTTCCTGAAGAGAAGCTAAGGTAATTTCCGTTTTGAAAATATGAATTTTTATATTTACTTGTGTTTTTTGACAAACTATTTCCTTACTAGATAATACATTCTTTGTTGCAAAGAGCCTCTTTTCTGTCAAATATGTCAACAAAAGTAGCATGTTCTTCTAGATTTATGCAATACATGATTGTTGCTATCTAATTTGGTTATACTGATGTTTGTAGAAGAATGCTGAACTTTGATTTTTTGTTTATGAAATCCTAATCTGAATATAAACATAAACGAACTGTTTTCACATTGTTTGTGATATGTTTTCTTATGTGTTTCTTGATTCTATTTACTTAATGTGTAGGCTTCCTGAAGTTATTTTTATTAAAGGGAAAAATATCAAATTAGTCCCATGGCTTTTTTCAGGGGTTTATTTTAGTCCCAAACTCTATGAAAGTGTCAATTTATTTTCTAGACTCTTTTTATATGGGTTGAAATAATTTCCATGGAGGACTATTTCGCCAATTTAAATCGGGGAGTAATTTGACACTTTTATAGACTCTGTTACTAAAATGACCCCATGTAGACAGTTTAGGCACTACTTTGACACTTGTTTATTAAAACATTATGCGCGTGACTTTGATAATTCTAACTTAAATGATTAAAATCTCACTGTGTTTGTTTTCATAATCGTTTTAGTACAGTTCATAATAATGTTTACTAAAGATGAGGTTTGATGGCTACAAATCCAAGCCATAGAAGTTCTAGTACATGATATTATACTTGAGTTAGAAAAGCTGGAAAATAAAAAATCATAATTAATATCTCTAAATCTATTTCTATGTTGTTGATATTGTCAAAAGTTTCTTGAGATTTGAATATAATTGTCAAGGTCAACTTATAATTTACTAGAGGTGCTATCAACCTCATGCACCAATTAGAAGTCTAATGCTGAGTGTTTATTATATTTATGTAGCATGGGGTTTATATTTTTGAAGGCCTCCTTAAGCATTTGGTGTCATCATTTTCCAGCCACTTGCTTCAGCTTTCCTAAATATTTTAATGCTTTAAAGTTATGTTTGATGGCTAATGCACTTTTATTACTTATTACATAGAGTATAGAATAATGTTGCTTTACTATTTTCTAAAAGATAAAAATAAATGTTAGATAGGTTGAATTTTTGTAGTAATTTTAGGGCTTCTCAGTGATAAAAAATAAAAAAATTATTTCGAAATATATTAGATCTTTTCTGCATAATCATAAGAGTGCTTGAGAATTTCCCACCAATATAGGTTTATGCATAAGATTGTGCCCTTTTGGCAAATGTTAATTCATACTTTTAGTTCATGATAAGAAAATGATCTCAAGTGAATGTTATTTTGTTGACTTGTGGGTATTATGGTGGACTGTAATTATACTGGAGAGAATGCCCCATTGTAGCCAAATATTGTCACAATTCTAGTGAAGGTTGAAGGTTGGCCCCAAAAAAATGATTAGGAGATGTAAACACTTAATTACCACCAAAATCTAACTTCTTTACAAAACCAGAACCGATCTAAAAAGTTAATTTATTTGCATATGTCGTGGTCAGAGTATTAGAAATTTGATGAGAGCAAAGCATATTGGGGTTTGTGAATTTTTATATTTGGGTTGGAATTTGACAAATGGGTCTGAAGTTACTATATTTGAACAAGGTGATTTTCTTAAATTTTTTGCGCATGATGATTTACACTAAATATTTCACTTTAATGCACATAAACTATATAAAACTAATGGCGCATCATTTTAGTTTGCGGAGCCAGACTTTTTAACTACAAAGAATACACATTGCATGGACTCAAGGTCCATTTGTGGCAACTGTATCTGTTTATAAAAGTAACTAGTGTTATTTTGGGAAAATCAACTTCTTTGAAAGTTTTGTGTGGATTATATTTTTTTCTGTATGAAAATTTTGACAATTATTTTAAAAAACACTAAGAACAAAGAGGCCAAACGAATGTATGGCAGCAGTATGAAAAAGAAAGATGTGAAAAAGATACCCAAACAGACCCTTAGTTATGGGTTATTTCATTAAGGATATTTTAAAAAATTTATTTTATTTGCTACCTCTTTAGATTTTTCTTTATAAAGAGGGGATGTCTTTTTTATGTTATATCAGAGAAAATAATGTTGTAATTTTTCATAAGCAAACCATATTTAAATTTATATTTAATTAGAAGATTAAAAAAATCCACTTTTCCTTAGAGAACAATGAGTACAATGATGTAATTAAAATTATATTAAATTATTTTCTTGTCTATTATAAGTAGCCTGATTTTCTTTGGAGTAAATCTTAATTTGAGCCATAAAAACTTTCAAAAAAGAAACATGAAGCAAATTTGCTAGGTCTATGATAGAATGATATTGAGATAGACATTAAATTTCCAAAAGCTTTACGTGATATGACGTAGCCGGGTGTTGTGAAAATTATCCTCTAACATCTGTGTTCTTAAGAGAAGTTAACGCGGTGAATTTTTTTTCTCCCCTAAATTTTTTGATGAAATAGATGAAAACTCTACATATCTTTATATTGGTAGTCGCTTTTATTTTTTAAAATTCATTTATGTACCCATGTGTACTAGCTTTGAACTCATGATTTTATGGTTGTGGACAAAGCTCTCAACCACTAGGTGAAACAGGCTGAACAAACATAATGTTATACATTTTACACCTAAGCTTGTCAACGAAGTTATGCTTGAGTTTTGAAAATAAAAGTTTTAATATGTGTTCATTTTCATTGGAATGCTTCTGTTTTTTTTGGCTTTATGCTATTAACATTTTGATCTTCACTTAAACACATGTATGTTGACCTCATTTTAGTGAGGTCTTAGTCTTCTACTCTTAGAATCTAGGATCTAGCTTTAGGAGTTCTTATTGACAATCCTAGCGGACTAGCAATGGAGCCCACCTCCCGTAGAACTTCAAGCCACTTCTTGACTCATTTTTGTGAAGAACTCGCATGAGTGGTTCCGAGCACTCAACTTCTAGTTGTAAGGGCTAAGGACCAACATGTAGAGGGCCCGAAATTGAGTTCCTATAGGATCAACAGCCTTAGGTGAACCCTTTGTGACTCGATTACTCGCGAACGCC